>NC_135572.1:132380197-132683228 GCF_965152235.1 Eretmochelys imbricata
AATCCTTCTCCCTCAGGACCCACACTTTTCTGTCAGATTTTATCCTACTACAGCAAAGGTGTTCTGTACAGTGGCTGGCAAAATAGTCTCTATTAGCTGTTGTGCTTCTACCTCCAGCAGGTCTGCAGCTCCCCACCTCCACTCCTGATTAAACACTAAAAAAACAAAACAAAGAAGGCTAATATACAAATATCCATTATGAAGCAGTTAGGGTTGCACAACACACCTGTCACGCACCCATAAATGCAAGAAAATCAAAAGTTAAGCTACCTAATACTACATACCGTCTTCTCCTTTACCCAGAGACACACTTAACCATGGCTAAAACTACCATAAACTATATAACAAGTTCTAACTAGGCATTAAGTAGTGTATATGGGGGATTAAGCCTTAGTTAGGATTGACTGTTCTCTTTTTAACTGATCTTCTAAGCACAACCCTTTACCAAACTATCCCCTAACAACACAGCAACTGCAGCCCCTAACAGCCACAACTACTAGTGCTGGGGAAGAGAAATCTATTAAAGGAGGGTGTGTAAAAGGGCAAAAAGCAGTCAGAGTTAAGATTACTGTAACTGGTCTGTGGTGGATAATAGCAGTGGCAATGGAAAAGTGTCTGCCTGTGGATGGAGGAGAAGGGGCTATATACTGTTGTGTGGCCTATGTCTTCATTTCCTTGCTTTTGTGGTGTGTGTCAGTTATTTTGTGGATATAGCTATCCTAACTGCTTCACAACAATATTTTGTTTATTAATATAATAGGAACATTTGATTTTACAATCTGTTACAATAAATAACTGAAAAAATACAAAAAAGTATGCTTTCCAAGCAGAGGAATTACCAATGCTCTAAAAAGCAACCAAAGTATTCTGCAGCTCTCCCTTTCCCAGTCTATTGATAGCTGGAGATCCACCTGAACAACCTCAATACACCAGTAGCATAACAGGACTTAGAAATTCAAAGATTTCCAAGGAAGAGAAAAACAGGAGAAAAGCTCATTACAAACATTCCATTCCTATTTCTAAATACTAATCGACAGAGTACATCGTGCAGATTTGAGATCACTTTGATCACAGTGCTGTTTTAGTTCATTATGACAGACAAAACCTTAAGGAATAAAAAATACTAATGCAAATGTATGTAAAATGGTGTCAGTAATTAATTGCTACTAAAAATGTACATAAACACAAAGCACACAAGCTAAAATTAAAACTATGCTAAGCTAATATGCCTTTGGGATTTTGCAGACAATGCAAATATTAACCTTGAACAAAGATTTCATATCTTGGTGAAACAATCTGAAAGCAAAATCAATATGTTATGGTGATCAGGGTTTTGTTAACATGAGGAAATATTCAGACATAAAATGTGGCTTTAGTAGGTTTTGCATGTGTAGACATAATTTGCCTCCTGGAGGTGCAATCTCTATGTATGGTTGGATCTTCACGGTGCAACGTTTATTAGACTGATTATTTCCTCACTTTCTCCATCCTTTTCCAGTCATCATCATCATCCCAAATCACAAAGGGCTGTGGCTTCCTGGCAAATCAAGCACCCCCTGGATCAATCTCTGGCAAGGTTTGCATATTCAGTTTATGTCCATCATTGGCAATCTTGTCACAACACTGAAGCTTTTAGTGCCCATGTGATCTCTGGTCATACAGCAACATTCCTTGGTACACACACTTTGGAATTTGTTGGTCTTCCATTCTTAAAATACTCCAAACCAAGAAAGCTGCTGATATTGTACCAAGACAGATGGAGGCAGTTGCTTGGTTTGGTTTCAAATTTCCTCATTTCTGATCTTGTACTACCATTAGATATGGAGAACCTGATGAAGACATTGAGAAGCTGATGTTCTTCATCCTCTCTCTCCACCCATGTTTCACTTCCATACACCAGAGTTTGTATAACAGAGGTTCTATAGATCCACAACTTTGTAGCAAGCTTGATGTCATGACATCCCCACAGAAGCTGATGAAAAGCCCAAAACATGGCAGCTACGGATATAGGAGAGAGATCACATCTTTCAAGCATCTTTCAGCACTGTCTATGATGGTGCACCCATGTTGGGGTGTATTATACATTCAATCTGTGAGGGTGTTTCTACTGAAGTTGACCACCTGTGACAATCTGGTCAATTGTCCTTGTAGCTGAAATGGCCATGAGTGTCTTTGCCACTAAGCCAAAAATGACCACAGAAACCTTGCAAAAGGGCCATTCCAGTATATTGTGTGTTGGTTACAATTGTAAAATTTGGGCCTGGGATATCTGAACATTGTCTGGAACAACAAAAGCCATCCTTCTCATCAAGTAGTCTTGATGAGAAAAGCCTGAACAAGGAGATCTGCGCTTTATCTGAATTGCACTCACCAGCAAGCTATGAAAAGAAAGTTGAGAATGATAGAGTTTAAAAAAGCTATCCTCTCCAGTGCTCCTTAGTTCTCCCTGAAAAAGATTCACTATCACAATGATTTTGTGAGACACTTCTGCTGTTTATAAGTGTTAAATCAGAGACAAGAGAAGCCATATGATATGGCATGGGTGATGAGTCATACAGATTGCAAATCAAATTATTAACATTGAATATACGAGTGAGCATTCACTGCAAACAGCTCGCAAAATCAATAGGCTAAATATGCTCATAAAATTATTTGTTGAATAATTATGAACATTTGTAAAAAAAACAGGATCAATTCACAGACCATTTGCAAACAGAAAAGAGCGTAGAATCCAGTGAATGAATTATTTGCAATGAATAGTTTAATCAGTTCTATATATGGTAAGTCCACACTCAACACTTCCTATGGCACATGAGTACAGTACATTTACTGCACGCCTCCACCCCCAGTATGGGTATAAATAGCAGTGTAGATGGTGAGGCATGGCTTACACAAGTAAAGACATACCTGAACCCTTAGGGTATGTACCCTACCAAGCTCTCTATGAACCCAAGCAGAAAATCCACCATACACACTGCTGTATTTAGCAGTGTAGGATCCTGCTGCCTCCGTGCTGCAAGAGCCTTTCCCTGCCATTCAGAAAGGCTCCAGCAGTGGGAAAAGGTTCTGGCAGTGGGGAGGCAGTGGGGAAAGGCTCCAGCAGCTCCCACACTGACACATGCAGGGAGATTCCAGAGCTTGTCCCCACCACAGGATTTATATATCTCCAAGTTATGGAGTAGTTTATATTAGAGCTTTTACTTGTAGACCTAGGAGTAGCCAGATGGAGTGGCTGGACCTCAAAAAATTCGATTATTATTCCGAGGACAGTAGACTAAAATAGAAAAGGGAAATAGCTTCCATTTCAGTTGAACAAACTTCAAAAAGACATGGAGATTTAGTGTAGACAAACAACTAAACATTCAAATATCTTTTTACCCAAACTTATCCTGAACAAACATTAGAAGTAGAAACCTTATGAAAACAGTGTCTGCGGATAGTATTTTCAGTACTTCACAATGTCTTAACTGATCCAATAAATATACGAGATTTACTGGCTGATCACCAATGACTGGTTGTCACACCGGATACCTAACCTTGTCCCATTAACCAATATATCCAAGTACAATGAAAGTTTCTTAGAGCCAAGCTGTAGGTTGTTCTGAGATTCCAATTTTAAATCTCCAGTGTACTTGGGGTTTTTATATAAAATATCTGATTTGGGAGATAAAAGCACAAAAGGATTATAGGTGACAGCTAATCTGATAAGTATTTCAGTTTCAGTATATGTATTTAACATCCAGAGTTAAGCTTGCAGTATATAAGTTTTATATAAAAATGTACTGCTAAAGTAAGATTCTCTGAACACTACTTTTTCTTTTCAAGAAACAATTTTGATGTTCCCTGGATTTATTTAAAATGTGGTGGGTTGTTGGGTTTTTTCCTTTAAATGTATGTTTAAAATAAGAGTTAGATTTACTGACATATTCACGGTTTCATATTCAGTTACAGTTTGCTCGTTGTTTTTACCTTCCAGTTTCTTACTTACAGTCATATAGGGCCTGATCCACAGTCCATTAAAATCAGTGTAACTGTTAGAGGGCTTTCCCTTCACCCTCTCCCCTGGTTCTTGTCACGCAGACAGAAAGCAGAAGACCAGAAGTCCAAATTGCAAACAATTTGATGTTTATTGGGGTTAATTCCAAGCAAGCATATTCATAGCTCTACACGCTAGCAGAGTCTGTTTCCCAATGTTCCATTCCCAGCTCTGATGCTACAGAGCCTTGCCTGTGTTCCTGTTCCCCATTCCCACTCCCCATTCCTTATTCCATATTCCCAATTCCCACCTCTTCCTCCTTAGCAGGCCCAAATATACCTGCAGTCCACGCCCCTAGTCACACCCCTTACAACTTATGGTCATGTTCCATTCTGGAGGGTCGTGAGTCTAGGGTCTTCGTCCTACCTCTTTTGTATCCCATGGAATGGTTAAGGAGTGAGATTGTATTTTGGCCAAGGCCAGGCTTTTCTTTCGCTTTAAGTGTTTCTTATGCCTCCCCTCCATCCCTCCTTCCCCCTCCTAACTGGTTGCTTGACCTTGGCTTGAGAGAAGATCCAGGCAGCCTTCTAGTGTATGCTTGTATATTATACTCCCACCATGCCCTGTAACACTTTAACTGCTCTATCCCTTATCTCTTCCCATTGTACTAAAAGCCCCTTCTGGTGTGGGAAATGCAACACACAGGGTCTGTCTTTGTTCATTGTTCTTCACACATATTAGTATAAGATATGAGTATTAAAAAGGCAAATCCAAAATTCTATCTCAGGCAGACAAACAAGCCTTTTTGCTAACAGTGACTCTTCCCATTGACGTCAATGGGTTTTACATTAAACAATTACTGAAATTTAGGGAAAAAATATAGCAGGCAAAGTTTTACCAAACACAAAAACATTTCCGTGTATTTTCATTTTGATAATAAAAGACATTTTGAACTTTCAGTTGAACCGATAATATGGTAATCACCACACCATCTTCAGTCTTTTCACTGTTATTTCAGGCATAGGACTGGAAAACAAAAATCTGTGTCAAATTGAAAGAAAAATGCAACAGAAATGTGAAGAACATAGCATTCCAGTGAAGGCACATTCTTATGGACCCTATTAATTAATTTAATACATTCAGAATTTTTACTCCTTCAACAGTATTAAACTCTCTTCTTGTTAATTTGATGTTCATCAGAAGACAATATCAACATGTGAAAGTTCTTTTCCCAGTTTGCATATGCTATATTTCTCTCTCCAGGTAGGCACAAAAGGTCTTCCCAATTCCCTTCTATGATCGGGGACTCAGTAAACCAAGTGGCCTAGTGGTTAGTGCACCCAACTTCTTCCCCCTTACTTCTCTGTCAGAGCAAAGAGGTACCAGTTCCTGACCTTAATCTGGTGATCTTTGGCTTTCCACTCACATCTGGGTCTCATCTTTCCTCAAATGTAGGCCCCCAACGGAGCATGGTAGGAGAACCTAGGCTCTCTCTTTACACTGGGTTCCAGCCCAGGGCCCTGTGGGAAGCCACATCAGAAGGATCCTCCTCGAAGTGAGTCTAAGTTGCTTTGTTGGGCTACTTCCTACCTATAGGTCCCTTTAGTTTGGGGCATGGCCATTGTAAATGGTTCCTTGGCATTCCCTCTTCTCTTAGCTACTACAGACATTCTGCTTTCAGCCAACGGATCCTAATCCTGTCTCCTAAGAAGTGAGACTACATTCCACCAGTTTTGTTTTCCTTTTTGTATTAGAGTTTACAGAAGCAATTTCTGTAATTTTAACTTTTGTTTGATTTTAATGACATTATAAAAATAGTACAAAAATATTTTTTATTTATTACCACAGGAAACCTAGGTGTGAAATAGAAGATAGGCTAATTAAAATAATATTTCTTGGGTACATTCTAGAAGCGGCCCTCTTCAGCCACCACATGATACTTGTTACTATCCACACAGACAGTTTTTATTTTATCAGTGTCCAAGCATCTCAACAATTTGGAGCAATTTGGAGACTTTTCCCCCAGAGTGAACCCACATGCTGGCAACTCCGTGTGTAAGTATCTCCTAGGTGTAAACAGCAGTACAAGTCTCAGGGCTTTCCAGACCTTGCATTGTCTCACAACAATTCTTGCAGAGGGAAAGCAAGCTTATTTCACACTGTATGGGTTACAGAGGTTTCACATTTAACATCATGGTATTGGATTGGACCCTTGCTAATTTTCTTTCCTTGAGCCAACTGCTGTCACCTCTCTTGTAACAAACTTTAACTTTTCTATGGTGATAAAAAAGGGCAAGTTTACTTTTACTTTGCATAGCATGTATCCTCCAAATACTACAAATGTTGTTGTTGTTATTAGAACACAATGACATAATTTTGTACTTTTAAAAAAGCAATTATAACATTATGTATATTTTATTTAATTAACATAACTTTATTAATGAGGCTTTGACTTTGTTTAATGGATGCAGTATTTTTGCTGCTATTTTCCATTGAATTACTTCATCATATTTTATAGCATTTTTTATGTTATGTTGGTTTTAAAATAACATATCAATTTAAAATAATTTAGCTTTTGTGCCAATCTTATTAAGTTTTTCTCTGGTGTAGTTGTCTCCCACCATGGCAGTCTTATGATTCTAATGTATAAATTTTTTATTTAGAAAGTTTTTTTAACAGTTTTTAATTATATTTTACTAAATTTTAGTGGGCACAATTGTTTAGGTAACTGCAGATTGGTAAAATTCAGTAATACTGACATAAATAAACTGAACATTTTTATACAACATTTTAATAAGTTATAACGCTAAACCATTTTGACCTGTTTTCAGTGTAGGACATTTAAATCTCTCTTTTTTTTATTTACAGAACTCCATCATAAAGTTTTTATTTCCTTAGTAACATTTATTTACACCACAGTTAAACAGACCTTTTGGATAGGCTTTTAATGGTTGGAGGTTTTGATATTTTTTGAATGGCCACTACACCATTTGAATGGCCACTACACCATTCACCATAATTTAATTTATAATTAATAACCCATTAAAAAAAATTTGGATGGAACTTTCAAATAGGATTTGGGTGGTTGGGCTTTACTTTTAATTCACTGTTTTTTCTTGGTGCTGGGTTGGTTTGCGCCTTTAAAGCATACAGCCATCTGCTTCAGATGAGCAGATCCAAATCACAGCACCACTATGTTGAGTTTCACCCAAGACATCTTCCAGTCTGTTCCCCAAGTTTAACTCATCATTCAGGTTCCTTTATTTGGCATACAACAAAGCTATGCTGAGTTGATCAGACTCAAGTGTATGGGGTGGCTATAGAACATACCACACATCCAAAATTACACAGCAAACCTCTTCCTTTATATACGTTTACATATCTCATTGTATATACTTTACATTGCTTTAGACATTTTGGTATTGGCTTAGTCCCTTTGTAGAAACCAATCCCTGTGTAGCATGCTCTGTCCACTCCCATTCATTACTTATTCTTTACTTCAGCTTTACATTCCTGATGTATCTTAACCATTGTTATCTTGTCCATTATAAATGGCTCCCTGGGTGTTCCCCTTTTTCTTAGCCAGGAAGAGTCATTCTGTTTCCAGCCTGCTGATTCATTTGCCAAATTCTTTTTCCCAGAAAATAAGGCATCACCCATGTCCAATTACTCATATGAACTCAGGCGTACAGGAGGATGGAGAAGGAAGAGGATCAAAGGGCATCAAATAGCAGTGGTCAAAAGGTAAGCATATTTTATAACATATGGTATCATTCATTGATAATATGGTGCTAAATAAATAATGACAAATGAATATTTTAGTTACACATAAAGGCTAGGTTCTACCCTTGATCTTTACACAAGCTTCTCATTAACATCAGTGGGGATGCAGCTGTTGATCAACAATAGTCTTAAATGTATAGGCCAGCCTACTGACCATAATCACAGAACTGAAAGGGACCTCAAGAAGTCATCAAGTCCAGTCTCTGCACTCGTGACATGACTAAGTATTATCTAGACCATCCCTGATAGGTGTTTGTCTAAACTGCTCTTAAAAATCTCCAATGACAGAGATTCCACAACCTCCCAAAGCAATTTTTGTCCAGTGCTTAACCACCCTGACAGTTAGGAAGTTTTTTCCGAATGTCCAACCTAAACTGCCTTTGCTGCAATTTAAGTCCATTACTTCTTGTCCTATCTTCAGAGGTTAAAGAGAACAATTTTTCTCCCTCCTCCTTGTAACAACCTTTTATACACTTGAAAACTGTTATGTCCCTTCTCAGTCTCCTCTTCTCCAAACTAAACAAACTCAGTTTTTTCAATCACCCCTCATGTGTCATGTTTTCTAGCCCTTTAATCATTTTTGTTGCTCTCCTCTGGACTTTCTCCAATTTGTCCACATCTTTCCTCAAATGTGGCATCCAGAACTGGACACAATACTACACTTGAAGCCATATCAGCACAGAGTAAAGCAGAAGAATTACTTGTCATGTCTTGCTTACAATACTCCTGCTAATGCGTCCCAGAATTATGTTTTTTTTTTGTTTTTTTGTTTTTTTTTTGCAGCAGGGGAAGTGTCACTAGCCTGCCAGCCAACGCAGACACCAGGAAATAGGTACCATCTCCCTGGCTAAAACACAACCTGTTTTCAAAGAAAAGTTTGTGAATAAGTAGCTTTCCTGTGATGGATTTTAAAAAGCTGTAGCCTTTCAAATATATTCACTGGAAATATTATGCTGTGCCAAGACAAGTGATTCAGTGACTTCTCATATTAATCAAAGAATGAAAATGGGTGTGATAGATGGTTTGTATTCATATCCCTTCATCTGCCAGTGTAGAACATAAGAAGGGTTTTTTCTTGTATTTGGTCACACTAATCGATTTGTTTTACTACCCAGAAGCATGACAATAATTCGAACCCCTCATTAACACAGTGTAAGTGCATAATGCTATATAGGCTGATAGATTTTATGACCATTCAGCTCTGCCAATACACATCATCTCACTAGGGGTGTAAAACTAGCATGCTCCCTCTTCATTTTTAAGGTTGTAATAAAGTAAGCAGTATATGGATTCAAAATATTAGTTTATAGTGAAAAATGGCCCTCCAGTGCACAACAGTGACACTGTTGATTTTTTTCAATTTATGGGATGTTTTACTTCTCAGTACAACCTACTTCCTTAACGCTATATACATGTGTGTATATTATTTCTTATTTAAGATGCACTATCTATCTATCTCCATAGATACAGACATGGCATATACTTTTTCCTCTGACTCTTTCTCATGTCTGGTCCACTTGTGCCAATGAGTCAAGCATGGAATTCCATCCTAAACTTTTGCAAATGTTAATGAGTCAATTTTCTAGCAAGATGAGAGAGTTTTTACCCTTAACTTTCAGATAGGTTTGAAGCCATGGTTAATATAGATCCTTCTAATATTTTAACAGAAAATACTAATGATCTTAAACAATTTAATTCACCATAAACTAAAATAAATCCCTGTAGAGTTACAGAATATCTCACCCATGGATTATGTTTCAATTTCCCAAGGAAATTTATGATATCATGTGTGGATCCTTCAGAGTTCAAAAAGAAGAAATAAAACAAATTATTCCCTTTCTTATGGGTAAGAAGCTTTGCCAGCATCAGAATATTTCTGCACATCTTTAGCATTTTGTTTTACTATTCACACTTTTAGCCAGCACACCTTCTAGGACCTCACCTCAGTGGCAATTGCCTCAGACTGTCTTCATGACTTGCAGCTCATAATGCCATCCCAGTAACATCATTTTGGCTATGTTAGAAGTACATTTATACTCGTTAGCTTTATCACCAAAAATGAACATTTTAAACAGTGGAGAATCCAAGCATGCTGAAGGAGGCATTACTACTGCATGGATTAAGCGGAAATATGTGGGTTTCTCATGCATAATTATAAGACGGCACCTTGCCCAGACTTATCTAAGCACTGTAGTTCTTTCACACAAGATCAGACAAGGCTGTTAAATCACAGTTTATTTTTTGTGAATCTAAATCATCCCTTGGGCTTCTCAGACTACAGTTAGTTTATTTTCACCTTCAAAGTCTAAGCCTCCTGTTTCCAGGACATATTAAAATGGGTAAGGGACTTGAAGATTTATATCACTTTGCTGGCAATAGGGTTTTGAACTTGTAAATGTAGCTCGATAATAAATAAGCAGTCCTTCATAACGTTGGTGTGTAAATAACATAAAAGACTCTGCAATTATACTGGTCTGAACATGGGATTCAGAGCCAAGATCTCTTTGAGTTGTAATCCCAGTTTAGATGCTCCCTCTCTCTGTAACTTTGGGATAATCACTTAACTGTTTTTTGTTGTTGTTGGTTTTTTTACTTAGGAGCCCCAGCTGTAAAATGAGGATACTAATACTTACCTATCTCACAGTGAGTTATGACATGTTAATTATTTAATAGGCTTGATTCACCCTTTTTACTTCAGGAAGGTGCAAAATCAAGCTATTAGATACTGGACTACTTGAAGCTTTTTAAGCACTGTGCTCATAGCTACATATATTGAGTTTCAGTAGTCCAAACTGGAAGCCACATAGGCATAGATCACCATGTCTAAGTCATCCATTATGATGGGGTAAAGTCTTCCATTATCATTATTATTATTTGTACTTGTCATAAATATAAAGGGAAGGGTAAACCCCTTTGAAATCCCTCCTGGCCAGGGGAAAGCTCCTCTCACCTGTAAAGGGTTAAGAAGCTAAAGGTAACCTCGCTGGCACCTGACCAAAATGACCAATGAGGAGACAAGATACTTTCAAAAGCTGGGAGGAGGGAGAGAAACAAAGGGTCTGTGTCTATCTATATGCTGGTTTCTGCTGGGGATAGACCAGGAATGGAGTCTTAGAACTTTTAGTAAGTAATCTAGCTAGGTATGTGTTAGATTATGATTTCTTTAAATGGCTGAGAAAAGGATTGTGCTGAATAGAATAACTATTTCTGTCTGTGTATCTTTTTTGTAACTTAAGGTTTTGCCTAGAGGGGTTCTCTATGTTTTTGAATCTAATTACCCTGTAAGATATCTACCATCCTGATTTTACAGGGGGGATTTCTTTATTTCTATTTACTTCTATTTTTATTAAAAGTCTTCTTGTAAGAAAACTGAATGCTTTTTCATTGTTCTCAGATCCAAGGGTTTGGGTCTGTGGTCACCTATGCAAATTGGTGAGGCTTTTTATCCAACATTTCCCAAGAAAGGAGGGGTGCAAGTGTTGGGAGGATTGTTCATTGTTCTTAAGATCCAAGGGTCTGGGTCTATAGTCACCTAGGCAAATTGGTGAGGCTTTTACCAAACCTTGTCCAGGAAGTGGGGTGCAAGGTTTTGGGAAGTATTTTGGGAGGAAAGACGTGTCCAAACAGCTCTTCCCCAGTAACCAGTATTAGTTTGGTGGTGGTAGCGGCCAGTCCAAGGACAACGGGTGGAATACTTTGTACCTTGGGGAAGTTTTGACCTAAGCTGGTAAAGATAAGCTTAGGAGGTTTTTCATGCAGGTCCCCACATCTGTACCCTAGAGTTCAGAGTGGGGGAGGAACCTTGACAGTACTACTGCCACATTTGGAAGCCCTAGTCATGGACCTGTTGTTCTAGGCACCATACAAACACAGAACAAAATGACAGTATCTGCCTCAAGGCACTTATAATTTAAGTATAAGACAAGAGACAACAGATGGATACAGAGAGATGGGGGAGTAAAAGGAAATAATGAGATGATATTGGTCGGCATGATACACAGGGATCTCTGAACGCCAGCAGCTTAGCCATTGTCAAGATTGCCATCAGGGCAAAGGAGAGTTTTAATGAGGGTTCTGAAGGAGGATAATGAGGTAGCTTTGCTGATGATTGTGGGGAGCTGTTCCCAAGTATGAGGGGCAATATAGGAGAAAGCATGAAGGTCAAACAAGCTGCTATCTGATGGAGGCTGGCATCGTGAGCCAATGAGCAGTGAGTATTTTGTCTCTGTTACGTGAACTTATGTGAAAGCCAGTTGGGAGGGGCCCTGGGTACTGACAGTGGGTTAGATGACTCTTAGTTTGTTTCATGATTACCTTGGTCAGAAGTGGGATATCAGGGTGTAGTTTGCAAGGTGATTTTCTTGAAAATGCCCAGACGGCACTGTGCTTTGGGGGTTCATAGTAGATTTCCTACATCAAAACTGGAGGTGACCATTTCTATTAGCAGGGATCCTATGTATCTATCACCAGAATGGCTGGCTATAGGCTCTGGTATAGCAAGGGTTGCAGAAGCTTTCCACCACCAAAACCTCCTCTAGGAGTACTGTGTACTAGTGATGGCCTCATGTCAGCAAAATCTAGGCCAATAATTCTACCGTGCTTGGAAGAGTAAGACATATAGAACAAGCCCTCCCTTCTAATTCAAGTCATAGGTTTTTGTACGGCGGGTCAAGGAAATATGCCATCCCCCAGGTCACATAAGAAAATAAGAAAAAAAGAACACCATGCTGGGTCAGACCAAAGGTCCATCTAGCCCAGTATCCTGTCTTCCGACAGTGGCCAACGCCAGGTGCTTCAAAGGGAATGAACACAGCAAGTAATCATCAAGTGATCCATTCCCCGTAGCCCATTCCCAGCTTCTGGCAAACAGAGGCTAGGGACACTATCCCTGCCCATCCTGGCTAATAGCCATTGATGGACCTATCCTCCATGAACTTATCTAGTTCCTTTTTGAACCCTGTTATAGTCACAAAGCGTTACTGCTGCATCGCTACTACTGCTGTTCACATGCTGAAGGTACCTCTGTGACTGCTGAGTCCCTCTTCATCACACACATATATGAGCCTATGTTTGAGGGTGGAGAGGACACTAGTCAGTTGATTCTCCTAATAGGCTAATTCTGCCCTGTCACTAAAATCACCATCTGGACTCCTGTAGATAGATGCCCTTAGGAGAACAGGTCTGTTTACACAGGGCGAAGACTTCCCTGAAAAGGATCTCCAGAGTGTGGGTCCCTGGCAAAGGGGAACTCTAGATTTTTTTAGTTCTGGTTTGGTGGTTGTGCTGGTGGCCTTATAACTTTTACCTCAGTGGTTAGGGCACACACCTGGGTTGTCAGAGATCTGGATTCAAGTACCCCCTCTTCCACCTCTCAGGAGAGTGCCCTAACCACTGGATAGGGGGGTATTCTGGGGCAGGTTCTTAATCTCTCCTACTGCAGTTGTTTCACTTTGTGTAAATTAAGTATTCATGGCTGCAGGGACATACACCCCACCCCACAGTGAGTGCCCTAACCACAAAATTAGAATCATTCTCTCTTTTTGGCCCAATGACTGTTCAAGTATTTTGTACAGAGTGGAACAGTTTCAGCAAGAGATATTGAGAGAAACTTGCCCCAAAATACCCACCAGCCAATGGCAGCATTGTAGAAGGTATAAGGCCACCTTGTCCTCCAGAGTGGAATTTCAGGGACTGGGATTGCATGTGATTTTGCAGTGATCACTAAAGCAGAACTGATAAGCTGATCCAAGGGGGCTGAACTTTAGACCTGGTATGGAACTGTGTTTCAGTGAAAAGACAGCACAGAAGAGGCAGTATCAGAAAGGTTCACTACTGTCCAGTGAAATCACTCAAGAGCTGAAATCACTAAGAACTGGGCTGAGTGGTGAAACCTCAGAACACAGTGTCACAATAAAATGGCAGTGAAGGCGGCAATGACAGCAGCTGAAACAGCAGCAGTGACAAGGAGCAGCAATGACAAATAGCGGCAGAGACTGCAGAGACATTGAGGAGCAGATGTGGAGGCATCATTCAATCACCATCGCCCTTCAGGGGTGGGAGATAAAACCACCCAAATGCATACCCGGATTCTGTGGGTGTTGCTGACTTCAGACAACACACTCTGAGAAGGGTACAGAGGAAGGGAAAGGGGAATGGCATGTTAAAGAGACATTTACGCCTTGGATTTTCATACCACAAGGTGGGAAACTGAGAAAAAGGACACTGGTCATGATACTGTGGGAGGGATGTTTCACTTATTGGTTGCATACTTTCAAGTCATTGTTGCAGTGTTTTCCCAAATGAATGCTGTGTTGCCTTCTTTTAATAAGCATTTGCTTTTGTTATACACGGACTCAGTGCTTGCGAGTGGGGAAGTATTGCCTCTTAGAGGTGCCCGGGGTAGTTTTTACAAACTTCCCAGATTACTGGGTGGGGGCTTAAGTTCTTGAAATCACCCTTTGTTGCTGCCTGCACCACCACATGGCAGAAGGGTTACACATTGGAGAATGTACTGCAGTATGTCATTATTATTGGGAATTGTATAGAGGTAATGGCTTTGAAGTTTAGAGATGGACTGACCACATTTGAAACCCTTTAAATAATGTCATGTTCAGAGGCTTAGTATTTTTCCAGCTGTAGGCCAGAGTGTGATCTCACTTTTACGTAAATCTAGGAAAAATTCCACTGACTCTTCATCAGTGTGAATGGGTACTAAACTGATTGTATGTATAGGACAATGTTACGGAATTTGTACACGTACCACGATTCCTGAAATTAGTGCTTCTAGAATCAAGACTTCCCAGGGGCATTAGTGCTATAAATAACAATTGGCACTGTTGCTATTGATCTATAGCCAGAATTCCTGCTTTCCTCTAGTAGTACTTAGTGCTATAATAGGCTATATTTGACAATCTAGCAGATCTGATTGTGGTTCCTGTAAATAGATACATGGTTACGTGTTCTAGGATGTGTGGCAGAGACTTCAGTACAATACAGACTTTCAATAAGTATATAATATCAGTTAATTGCAATATAAACTGCAGTCAGGCTATCAACCTCCCAGAAATATTCCCATTGCCATGCAGTAAAGATTCTACATAAGGGCCATTTCAACAGAGAATGCAAGTATGTGCTTAAATTCTTCTCTATTCAGCAAAGTACTTAAGCACAAGCTAGTCCCATTGAAGGTAATGAGATTTAAACATATGCTTAAAAATAAGCATGTGATTAAGTGCTTTGCTGAATAGGGATAGATTGAGGAATCAGAGTTCTGATTTGGCCTGATTTTCAAATGGTATAAATCATTGAATTCAAAGGAGCTATTACAATTTATGTCAGGTAGGGATCTTCATACTGAGAAACTTCAGTTTGCAGAATACATATGAAATGCATTCAAATTTAATTCCAGCCCATTCTCAATGCCCACAATGTACCACAAAGTGGGCCTGCTCCTCAAGACAAGAGGAATTCCATATGCAGAGCAACTGCATGGCACAGCTGGTCCTACTGTCAAGGTTATTTTATGGAAGGGAAAAAAAACAAAACTCGGTGACTTCAACCAATGCCTGAGAAATATTTAATTCTTTCATGTTCTTAGAACAAATTATGCTGAACTAATTTGGTTGCTAATCTGGATGTTAAATATAACTTCTCAAAAACTGCCTCTGCAAATACAATAAATCACATTTAATATTACAGCGAGCAAGGTTAGTTTAAGATATATTAATAATTGCAATGCGTTTAAGAGGTTTGTTGCTAGAACATTCCTAAAGTCTCATTCAGGAAATACAGTAATACTCCACTTCCATGGTTCAATAAGCATCACTGTACTGGAATTCCTACGAGAGTACACTATGGTATCTACATTATTTCCAGAGATATATATTAATACATTGTTATTATTGCAATAATTAACAAGCAACCAAAAATTGATAAGACTCCAGAAATAATATATTACCCCAACTGGATAATGAATGGCTTTGCAAGGATTTATTGAGCAGGGACAATAGAATCTGTTGGAGGGAAAAGGGACTTTCTGTGGAATTTCTGTGGGGGAGTTTGTTTTGATTTTACTTTCTACTTGGCCCTATTCTTGCATTTTAGGAGTAGATATCACTGAGAGTCATTCAGAAATATTTATTAGGTTATTAAAATGAACTACCTTCACTGCTGCTGGGCCAACTTTTTATAGCAAAACCACAAAATCCCTCAAGCTGCACTACAGGAATCCAACTCTTTTTTGCTAACGGTAATACAGATGCCACTTTTCCCCAGATTTTTAAGAACACCACAGCCAGCATCTGAACTATCTGAATAATCAAAACACTGTCAGATAGAATATTTAGGAATGCTGGAGTAGAAGTGGTTAACATTCAGTTTCAAGGATGATAACCAGATAAGATGAATGGAAAAGTCCTATGCAAGAGCTACTCACATGGATAAAACGAATCACATCATAAATGTTTCCAGGATCACACACTAAAGTAATACAACACTTAACAGTAGCGTGATTTTTAAAGAAAGGCAACCCTTCCATACTATAACAAAATAATTTTAGGTAAACGACCAGATTTTTTAGCCTGATGGTCATTTTTGTGGATGCAATTAGGAAATATTATGCCTGTAATGAATCAAGGGTACAAAGTAGTACTCTTCTTCTAGTATCTTGCCCACAGCCTTCCCAGGCAGGAGGGAGGAAAGGGAGCAGCAGCATTATAATCCTATCTCCCCCAATACCTGACATACTGATATATAAAAATCCTGATGTGTATGATGTTTCTAATGTCTTTTCTCTTGTTTGCTGCAGAGTTTTGCCTTTGAATAATGCTAAGAAATATTCCACAAGCAGATCACTGGAAGATTTAGACTATTGGTGGGCTAAAGACTTGGAGCAGCCTGGGCTATGCCTGTTGAATTCTTTGGGGTGTGGAAGACATATCACTTCTGATTATTTTTTTTAAAAGCATGAACATCCATGATTTTTCTTTGTATGCTTACTCTGTGTGCTGTATATCATTTCAAGATGTAATAGCCATGATGACACGAAGCCTTAGGTGATCAATATAATGTATGTTCTGATATTATAGAAAACCACATTCTGATACTTTATTCACACTGTGTAGTATTTTACTTTACAAATATTCTCATTGACTTCTACGATTTGAGTAAGGTAATTAACATGAGTAGGGCTATCAGAATATGGCCCAGAATCTTTAAATAATTATTAATCTCTGCTTGAAGACTGATCCTCTGTCATATATTTTCATTCTTCCAAAGAGTGTGAATGGACAAGCAGATTTAAGATAAGAACTGATCCAATCTTTTTATCAAACATATACTTGAACCCATACAAAATCTTCAGGCAAGTTTTGAAATTTTTGGATTATTATTATCTGTGTTACCCACCAAAAGAGATGCTTTAGGAAGCCTAAGATATAAGAACATAACAACAGCCATATTGGTCAGACCAAAGGTCCATCGAGCCCAGTATCCTGTCTTCCAACAGTGGCCAATACCCAGTGCCTCAGAGGGAATGAAGAGAGCAGGTAATCATCAAGTGATCCATTACCTGTCACTCATTCCCAGCTTCTGGCAAACAGAAACTAGGGACACTATCGCTGCCCATCCTGGCTAACAGCCATCGATGTACCTATCCTCCATGAATTTATTTAGTTCTTTTTTGAACCCTTTTATAGTCTTGGCCTTCACAACATCCTCTGGCGAAGAGTTCCACAGGTTGACTGTGGATTGTGTGAAGAAATAATTCCTTTTGTTTGTTTTAAACTTGTTGCCTATTGATTTCATTTGGTGATCCCCTTGTTCTTATATTATGAGAAGGATTAAATAACACTTCCTTATTTACTTTCTCCATGCCAGTCATGATTTTATAGACCTATATCATATCCCCTCTAAGTCATCTCTTTTTCAAAGATGAAAAGTCCCAGTTTTATTAATCTCTCCTCATACAGAAGCCATTCCATACCCCTAATCTTCACAGGAATGGTGAACTGCGACCACTGGGAGCTGCGGGCGGCCATGCCTGTTGACAGTCAATGTAAACACTGTCTCGCAGCCCGCCAGTGGATTACCCTGACAGGCTGCATGAGGTCCATGGGCTGCAGATTGCCCAATACTGATTTAAACAAAAGATGAGTGAATACTTGTTGTGTTTTTTTCATTCTGTGGATGATCCAGAAAAGTAATAAGAAAAAAAAAATTGGGGTTGACCTGAAATGGAATTTGTTTGTTTTTCTTGTCAAAACAAAAATAAAACAAAACAAAAACATACACACCATTTTAGGGTGGAGGAGATATTACCCTATTAAAAACTAAATTTCTAAACAAAATGTTCTTTCAAAATGAAAAGTAAAAATATTTTATTTCAAGTATCAAAATGAAACATTTTTAATTTTTTTTTGAAAAACAGACATCTTTTTACATCTGAAACTATTTGCCAAACTTGTCCCAGATTTCAGGACTGTGTCATTTGGCCTGAGACAACATTTTTTGTCTAATAAAGTATTTTCTGAAAAAAATTCACCCAGCTCTTATTTTAACAAGGGGCTTCATCAAAAAATACTTCACTTCAACCAGTGATGCATGACATTCTCAATGTAAAGTATTTCTTTGTGCCCACAACATAAGAACATGAGAAGGTCCATACTGGGTCAGACCAAAGGTCTATCTAGCCTAGTATCCTGTCTTCTAACAGTGGCCAATGCCAGGTGCCCCAGAGGGAATGAACAGAACAGGAAATCTTCAAGTGATCCATGCCCTGTTACCCATTCCCAGCTTCTGGCAAACAGAGGCTAGGGACACCATCCCTGCCCATCCTGGCAAATAGCCATTGATGGGCCTATCCTCCATGAACTTATTTATGAACTTATGAACTTTTTTGAACCCTGTTATAGTCTTGGCCTTCGCAACATCCTCTATCAAGGGGTTCCACAGGTTACTCCGCGGTGTGTGAAAAAATACCTCCTTTTATTTGTTTTAAACCTGCTATCTAGTAATTATTGCACAGATTCCATACTGTTCCCCACCACAACATATATATCAATCCAATACACTTTTCCTCCCCACCCACCACAAAAGATCCGTTTAACTCCTGGCCCAGTAGCTGTCAATCCAACATGCTTCACTCTCCCTAGCACCTCATGGAGGCTCCTCTCAACAGCTTCCCCATCCGACAATTCTTCCTTACAGTAACCGTGGTTTCAAGTGGATGTTCTATCACTTCTGCTGGCAGCAGCACTGATAGGCCTCAGGCTGGGGGTAGTTATTTAAAACCCAACAAGGCTGTAGAGAATAGTGTCTGAAGCACCTACAATGCTTACCTCCAATTGCCTGGCTAAGGTTAAGATTCTTTAACAGGTATTTTTAGAAAAAACAGGGGCAGGTCACGGCAATAAACAAAAATTCATGGAAGCCTGCATCCTGTCCCTGACTTTTACTAAACAGAGCACTGCAGGGGCTTGTGGCTGCTCCTGCAGCAGGGGCTGACCCCACTGTTCCAGCCTTACTGGGGCTGACCCATCCACTGCTCTGGCGGGCTGGGGACTGCTCTTCTGACAGGCCAGAGCTGGCCACCTGTCAACTGTTCTGGGGGGCCCACTGCTGTGGGGCTGGCCACTGCTCCAGGACTGCTGTTGTTCCAGGGCCCACAGCTCTGCTACCCCAGGGCTGGCCTCTGGTCAGCAATTCTGGCAGCCCTGGGGCTGACCACTGGTCAGCTGTTCAGCAGCCCAGGGGCTGGCCATCAGACAGCTGTTCCAGCAGCTGTTGCTCTGGCAGCCCCAGAGCTGACAGCTGCTCCAGCCCTGCCCCAGAAGTCACAGAGGTCCCAGAAAGTCATGGAATCTGTGACCTCCATGACAGAATTGTATCCTTACTCATGGCACATGCAACTCACTATAAAATATCTATGTAAAAAAGACCAGTGTACCACAACACTCAAAGTAGCACTCTGATGTGAAGTCTAATAAGGGCATAACAGCACAAAATGTTGAATAAGCTACATGTAGTTATGTATGTAACTTGAGTTTTATCCTTTGTAAATTCATAGATTTCATTGCTACGATAGAAAAATAAAGTTTTCCACATATAATATTTTCTTTTAAGGTTTTTTTTTAGTTAGGGACTTTGCTATTGCGAATGATTTTATGTGGAAGTCACTTAGATACTATTGAGATAGGCAGCAGCATAAAACCCCTATGATAATGGCACTATCTAGCTCGGTAAATTTTTATATTGAATTATACCGGGCAACAGATGTCACATGGCCCATGTTTACTATGATATTCAATCTAAATACCACAGTGTTACTTCTCTTTCCTACTTTGGATTACATTAAGCCTAACAAATTGTTTTCATTGCTAAGAAAACAAGACCTTCCATAATCACGTGTTCATAATCCTAGTTAAATTTTCTGTCTGGGAATATTTCAGTTTGGTGTGATGAAAGATAAGTGTGGGGGGGAAATCTTAGAAATTGCTTTTAACAGAAGAATAACATTTAACCTACATGGAATAAAAGGAAGTTCTAGCTTAATCAAAGACTGGATTTGTTTGCGGGGGGCTTGAATGGAGCTATGACAATTCACACCACCTGAAGATCTGCCCCAAAAGAAGGGATCACAGCCATCTTCAATGCGAGTTTACATAATTGACGTAAAGAAAGTTTGCTTATCTGAAGATGAAAATCAATTGCTTTCTGGATTCAAAAGTCAAAAATGTGTATCCAGTTATCGTATGGCATAAATCGCCCACTGCATCATCTTGGCAGCACAGGAATTACACATCGCTCCACTGAGAAACCTTGTATCTCTCAGGGGGAGAGGGAGCTGACCCTGAAGAATCCATGCAAGCCATGAGGAGTCAATATTGACAGAAGTAAAACTGCAGATGTCACAATATTTATATGCCCACTTACCTCTGGGAAGATCTTGTTTTAAATGATTTGGTATTCAAGTAGCCTTTCAAGAATTATTTCAGTAGAATGAAGATTATTTTAAAAGAAAACATTACCGCTCTTTGAAAATCAATACTACTCTGAACTATCTGAGTTCTGGTCCAGCAGAGCACTTAAGCAAGAGCTTACCTTTGAGCATGGGAGCAGTCCCATAGTTTCCAGTTCTATGTTTCCAGTTGGACCATTCCCATGCTTAAAGTTAAGCACACACTTGAGTGCTCTGCTGGACCAGGTCCTTAGAAATCTCAGATGTGACAACCTCCCCTTCACTACAGAAATGATTCTTTTGCACGGTTACTGTGCATTTTTTTTTCCTGCCCTATGGAAGATGCCCAGCTGTAATCACAGTACACTTTCCACGTAGCACTGAAAACTGTGACACCCAGAAAAACTATGAACAGTGCTAAAAATGTTCAGCTGAAGTGGAGGCCTTGTACATTTTTCACTTTTCTTCAAAACTACCAGTCCTATGGAAGTACCTTGCATTTGTGAAATACTCAATCAAGTTAAACAGAGGTTTTGATTTGTAGGTAGGTTTTTCTGGGTTGTCAAATGTATTGCGAATGCATTGTGAGAAAGGTGCTATATAATGGCAGATTGGTTTGTCATGAAACTAATTTTAAGGCATTGTCAGCATATGACTGGCTAAATTCTATCACCTGTATAACACCACTGAAGTTAGATTATGTAGTATACAACAACTCATCGCAAGAAAATCTTCTATTAGACCCCCAGTGAGCCAGTTAAGGAAAAAAAGATATGCTATGGATGTACTTCTATCTCAAATAAATTCTCTTAAATACACATGGCCAAATTCTGTCCTCGGCAAAATGTGGGCAACCCCACTGAAGTCAATATGTTGCACCGGTGAAATTGAAAGATACATTTGACCCTGTTTTTACATTTTCTCCTTAATTTAATTTTCATATATATGAATTGTAATAGCCATTCCATAGTTATTATTTTTTTCAAATATATCTAAGATCTTAGCCAATCTCCTTTTGTCCCGAATTTTCTAAATAATTCTGCCTGTGACAGGGCGGAGAGACCCTGTCCGTGCGGGGTGAGCTCAACCCATCCTTCAAGCTTCCCTCTGTCTCCAGGCCGTGAGACCTAAGGGCAGGAATACATAGAGATGCCCTGATCTGTAGGTCTTTAAGGCCCAATGGCCGGAGTCGATGGAAACGCCTTGTTCCACATGGCAATAGGGTCAAATGACCAACATTTGCTGGGGGGTAGCCCTTCTCTGCCGGGCAGTAAGGCCTAGTGGCCAGAGTCCATAGGGGTACCCTGGGGTTTGCAAGGCAGTAAGGTCCAATGGCCAAAGTTAGTAGAGATATCCGGGGTCTACAGGGCAGTAAGGCCTAGTGGCCAGAGTCATTAATGATACTCTGGGTTCGCTGTCAGCCTGGCCTAGCAGCCAGAGTTAATGGAGATACCATTTTGGGTGTGGCTGTATGGCCAAGTGGCCAGAGTCCATAAAGTCAACCTCTGGGAGGGGCTGTATGGCCTAGCAGCTGGAGCCAATAGGGTAACCTTCTGGGCATGGCTGTATGACCTAGCGGCCAGAGTCAATAAAGCTGCCCTCTGGGCAGGGCTGTACAACCTAGCAGCCTGAGTTAGTAAAGTTGCCCTCTGGGTGGGTCCGTATGGTCAAGCAGCTTCTTGGGGGGTAGGTGTTGGCTGCCACCAAAAGGGGGGGGGGGAAGTGTGGCAACCAGGTAGGCGGACCCATGTTGTCCCTGCTCCACCACGTCCCAGCCCAGAACCATTGGAGTGGCGACTATGTCCGACACTGGGTCAGTGGGGATCTGTCCACAACACACTGACCAGCCTTGGGACAGTAGCTTTTCCCCCCTGGGTTACTTCCTACCTTGTCATTCCAGTCAGCGATCTGAGCGTCTTCGGGGTCACCGGGTTCTTCAGCCCATGCAACGCCCTGTAGCTCTGACCTCCCTGAGGTGTCCATAGGTAGCTGGGTGCCTGTGTGGGTCTTGGCACCTCTGGCTTCTGCAGTCCATGGCTCCAGTGGTTCCTAAGCAGGAGCTGGCAAGGACCGTCCTTCCTCTTCGGCTGTCAGCCCAGATCGAGCTGGGCTGCTTCCTCTTATACTGCTGCTATACGTGGAGCATGCCCGGTAGGGATGTGGGGGCATGGCTTCCTCTGCCCACAGTGAGGAGTTAACCCTTCCCCATCCAGTGTGCGGTGAGTTCACACAATGCCATTGCCACTGGCACTGAATATGAGTGCATATGATCTCCTACAGCCCTGACTTGCAATACCTCTGCTATTCCTATTTTGGCCATTGTGGTGTATTGAAAACTTTTAAAATAACAATCATTTTCAGTTACAAGGAGTTTCCCAGTCCTGCTTGTGGACTAGGGAAGTGTGTGATATGGGTCTTCTGTAGTCAGTTTGCAATGAAGCCAGCCTGGAGCAAGTTATGCCTCTTTGCCTTAGGGAGCAGCTTGCTTTGTCTCTCTGTTTTTGGTTCCTGTGTGTTAGTGTTCTGCCTTCAAAGAAATAAAGTAATATTGCCTTGCAACATTCCAGAGGAGTATTTTATATTTTTATGTCATTTATTTCTGTGTAAACTGTGAATATAATAGCTGTCCCCTAAACAGAGACTATCAGATAACGCTCAACTGTCTAGTAATTTTGTGATGTGGACAAAATGCCACCACAATCTTGAGATCATTAAACTTATTTCATTTGTGAATAAACAAACTTAAACCCATGTTTTCAGAATTGTTGCAAGCATATTCTGAGGCATTTTAAAACTTTTTCTATGTGCCAGGTATATTTTAAGATAACTTTTTGAGCAGGAGAAACTTCTTTCTTTCTATCTTTTCCTGCTTACTTTTTGAGACCTTTTGGGGACATAAAGGGCTAGATTGTGCTTTTTGTCCCCAATAAGAAGTGTCTGCCACTGCATCAGCCAGGGTGAATCCTTTGCTCCTATCTTGCTCTGTTATTTACTGATGCCCTTAAAAGGAGATCGCTTATCTTTGTGCATCCACCCAGATCTGCTAAGCAGAGAACAGAGAGGTGGAGCCGACGCCAGGATCATTCCCCACCCAGGTCTGCATTCTCCATGCCCACTTGTTCCCAACATGGAGCATAGCCCCTGCACTCCACACAAGACCTGCTTCTAAGATATAGGTAGCCCTTACGTGTCTGGGAGTGGGGCTTTATTGTAACCCTCTGTGTAACTGTGTTAGGACTAGTCAGACTCTAGCCCTAAATCCATAAAGTAAAGTTTAATAAATAAGCAAATTGGAATACATATTATGACTGGAGTGTTGCCATCAGATAAGCAGTAATTATGAGTGTTGATGAGGTCTTGAAGGGTGGGTAACTCTCATGAATTTGATCCTAAAAACGACTATCAAGAGGAACAGCTGTAAGTACAGGAAGGTGACGTGTAATAGATTCAGCCCTGGTAAAGCCTGAGTCAGCCCATATTACAAGCTGAGACATTAATCCACAGCAGTCAGTTATCAGTCACAAATCCACTATAATTGCTCAGACAGTATAAAAGGGATTTATATGTCAGTAGCCTGAAGGTCGATTGTAAATGAGTTGCAAGAATTCATTAAAGAACCATTTCATACTCCTGTCAATCTGTCATTTGTTTCAGGTTATTGCCATAAGAAGAGGTTAACCCAAATGAATAAAGGCTCATGTAAGAAGATTTTTTTCTCATTTGTAGAGCTCATCAACTTGATGAGTTCTTTCAATAATGCAAAGCATTAAAAGGGTGGGAAGGAAACATAAAGCAATCCTGCAGTGGGGCCTGATCCAAAGCCTTTCAATCATCTCCATTGTGTTGGCCATTCTTTGGGAGCCTACAGTATATTGTTTTATTCAACATGCTTCCCCTCTCATTGCCTGAGACAATCAACTGCCACTTTTTACTGTACATTATAATCACAGTGAAATTGTTCATTGTTCAAGGCTCCAGCATCAAAAGTAAACAATGGAAAAGGTAGTGTTTTCTTTACAGAAAATAAGGTCTATCATTTCAGGAAAAGAAGAAAAGTTTCCAAAAAGGAAATCTTTGGCCAAAGACACTTTTTAGTCCTTTGTGAAATATTGTCTCTTTTTTATAAAGTATGTTCTTTTTTCTTATTACAGGAAACCAAAAACTGTAAACTATTAAAATGTAGTCCAATAACAACATCTCATCTATTATTTTCTAGACTGTATGTTAAAGGCAAAGCATAAATAGAAAGAATTGAGAAATACCAATTTCTTTTTGGAATTCAATGAATCAAATTCCCAGGCTGTGGTTCAGATTTCATGTTTGTACTTGTGGATGGTTGAAACTTGGAGATTTTCAAACAGGTTCAGATTAATTTAGAACAGAACTTGAATCTCCTTTGAAACACTGAGATACTTAAGCTCTCAAACAGCTACAGTAACCATTGCTTTAAATGGATTTTTAGACTTAGTAAAAGAGGAATGCAAAACTCAATCCAAATACCAGAACCAATCAGATTTTTCTCTGTGTGATTTTTTAATATAAGATCAGTTGAAATTATGCTATCTAGCTATACTTATCTATAGACACACACACACACATACCACATTTACACTGGTTTCAGAGTAACAGCCATGTTAGTCTGTATTCGCAAAAAGAAAAGGAGTACTTGTGGCACCTTAGAGACTTACCAATTTATTTGAGCATAAGCTTTTGTGAGCTACAGCTCACTTCATTGGATGCATAAAGTGGAAAATACAGTGAGGATGTTTTTATACACACAGACCATGAAAAAATGGGTGTTTATCACAACAAAAGGTTTTCTCTCTCCCAACCCCACTCTCCTACTGGTAATAGCTTACCTAAAGTGATCACTCTCCTTACAATGTGTATGGTAATCAAGGTGAGCCATTTCCAGCACAAATCCAGGATTTCACAAGAACGTCTGAGGACGTCAGTGGGGTGGGGGGAGAGAATAAACAAGGGGAAATAGTTTTACTTTGTGTAATGACTCAACCACTCCCACTCTATTCAAGCCTAAGTTAATTGTATCCAATTTGCAAATTAATTCCAATTCAGCAGTCTCTCGTTGGCGCCTGTTTTCGAAGTTTTTTTGTTAAAGAATAGCCACTTTTAGGTCAGAAATCGAGACTGAAGTTTTCTCCGACTGGTTTATGCATGTTATAATTCTTGACATCTGATTTGTGTCCATTAATTTTTTTACGTAGAGACTGTCCAGTTTGACCAATGTACATGGCAGAGGGGCATTGCTGGCACATGATGGCATATATCACATTGGTAGATGTGCAGGTGAACGAGCCTCTGATAGTGTGGCTGACGTTTTTAGGCCCTATGATGGTGTCCCCTGAATAGATATGTGGACACAGTTGGCAACAGGCTTTGTTGCAAGGATAGGTTCATGGGTTAGTGGTTCTGTTGTGTGGTATGTGGTTGCTGGTGAGTATTTGCTTCAGGTTGGGGGGCTGTCTGTAGGCAAGGACTGGCCTGTCTCCCAAGATTTGTGAGAGTGATGGGTCATCCTTCAGGATAGGTTGTAGATCCTTGATAATGAGTTGGAGGGGTTTTAGTTGGGGGCTGAAGGTGATGGCTAGTGGCGTTCTGTTATTTTCTTTGTTAGGCCTGTCCTGTAGTAGGTGACTTCTGGGAACTCTTCTGGCTCTATCAATCTGTTTCTTCACTTCAGCAGGTGGGTTTTGTAGTTGTAAGAATGCTTGATAGAGATCTTGTAGGTGTTTGTCTCTGTCTGAGGGGTTGGAGCAAATGCGGTTGTATCGCAGAGCTTGGCTGTAGACAATGGATCGTGTGGTGTGGTCAAGATGAAAGCTGGAGGCATGTAGGTAGGAATAGCGGTCAGTAGGTTTCCGGTATAGGGTGGTGTTTATGTGACCATCGCTTATTAGCACTGTAGTGTCCAGGAAGTGGATCTCTTGTGTGGACTGGTCCAGGCTGAGGTTGATGGTGGAATGGAAATTGTTGAAATCATGGTGGAATTCCTCAAGGGCTTCTTTTCCATGGGTCCAGATGATGAAGATGTCATCAATATAGCGCAAGTAGAGTAGAGGCATTAGGGGACGAGAGCTGAGGAAGCGTTGTTCTAAGTCAGCCATAAAAATGTTGGCATACTGTGGGGCCATGTGGGTACCCATAGCAGTGCCGCTGATTTGAAGGTATACATTGTCCCTAAATGTGAAATAGTTATGGGTGAGGACAAAGTCACAAAGTTCAGCCACCAGGTTAGCCGTGACATTATCGAGGAGAGTGTTCCTGGCGGCTTGTAGTACATCTTTGTGTGAAATGTTGGCGTAGAGGGCTTCTACATCCATAGTGGCCAGGATGGTGTTTTCAGGAAGATCACCGATGGATTGTAGTTTCCTCAGGAAGTCAGTGGTGTCTCGAAGGTAGCTGGGAGTGCTGGTAGCGTAGGGCCTGAGGAGGGAGTCTACATAGCCAGACAATCCTGCTGTCAGGGTGCCAATGCCTGAGATGATGGGGCGCTCAGGATTTCCAGATTTATGGATCTTGGGTAGTAGATAGAATATCCCAGGTCGGAGTTCCAGGGGTGTGTCTGTGCGGATTTGATCTTGTGGTTTTTCAGGGAGTTTCTTGAGCAAATGCAGTAGTTTCTTTTGGTAACCCTCAGTGGGATCAGAGAATAATGGTTTGTAGAAAGTGGTGTTGGAGAGCTGCCAAGCAGCCTCTTGTTCATATTCCGACCTATTCATGATGACGACAGCACCTCCTTTGTCAGCCTTTTTGATTATGATGTCAGAGTTGTTTCTGAGGCTGTGGATGGCATTGTGTTCTGCACGGATGAAGTTGTGGGGTAAGTGATGCTGCTTTTCCACAATTTCAGCCCGTGCACGTCAGCGGAAGTGCAGTGTTTTGGGAGCTTTTGAGTCTGCTTGGAGTGTAGATTTCGAAACTTCGATAGATGTAAATGCAGCTGACAATTTACTCATCCTTCCTGTCACACAAATTTTAATTGCCAGAAGGAGAAAAGAAAAGAGTGAGCAAGTGACAGTGATTTCATTGCTAATAGCATGGTCAAGTGTTAGTGGCAACAGTACTGTGTGCTGTACAGAGGAGCAATATGATGAATTAATATGTTTCAGTGGTCTGAGGTCAAGCTTTAAGGAGGGGACCTGATCAGAGAGGGAAAGGACCAGGAAGAAAGAGGTGGATCTGAACACGGGATTGGGGGGATTATCACAGCCCTTACTTGGCCAAACTGGGGAGTAAAGAGAAGCCCTATATACACCCACCCTCAGAATGCAACTCCTAGCTGAGGAGGGAGAATGAGGACTATTTTTCCTGTATTCTCTGCTCCAAGAAAATGTGAGTTGAAGGGGTGGGGAGTGAGAGGAGACTTTGGTTCCCTTCATTGCCTTACTTGTCAACCAGAGTCACTCCCACGGTGCACCGGGATGGGGGAAGGAAGCTGCACCATGAAAAGGGATGATGTAACTTACTCTTCCTGCAGGGGGGCAGGGGCAAAGTTTTGATTTTTCTGGAGTTACAATACCCCCCTTGGTGCAGAAAACACAGCCTAAGCCAAAGGGAGAAGGGGAGAGAGCTGGAGACAGAGAGAGTGTGTGCAGAGTAAGGGAACTGTAGTTCTGTAACTCAGGGAGATAGAGTTGGAGCAAAACGAGGAAGATGTTAAAAGAGAGGGAAAGGCCTTGCCAACATATACATAGCCTATAAATGTAGCTCCATCAAAAACGCATTCCCTTATTTAGGACAGAGTCATCTTTGGATGAAAGGTGTTGCACAAAATGTAATTTATTATAGTTCTCAATCTCACATGGGCTGCTAGTGAGAAAAGAATAATCAAGCTAATCTAGCAATATTTATGGCATGGTATTAATAAAGGGAGCAGAGATTCAACTGAAATACAAGTATGAAAGACATAAAAATAGGCCTAATGGCTGGAAAGAAAAATAATCTAGAGGAAAGAACTGGCAGGAAAGAAGTAAAAATAGCTCCAGTGGTGAATGAGGAAGGAGGCACATACCTAAGCATAACCCTGACAATCTGAATCTTAGATGTTAGACATGGAAAAGACCTACTGTATTATCCAGTCCAGCCCCTGCAAAGTCAAGATTTCCCTATGGTACATTTTATAATGTTTTCTCCCCTTCCTTTAATTGTCCCAGGTGATGGAGTTTTCATCACTTCTCTTGGGAGACTATGGTACAACCTAATAAATCTTACTGACAGGAAGATTTTCTTTATATTCACTCTAGTTTTCCCCTTTCTTAATTTCTTCCCATTACTCTTACCTAGATATCCCTTGTAGCACCCTAAATGATCTGCTCACTTAAGAGTATTCATAACACCATTACAATATTTATAGATTTCTTACATATTCTTCTTCCTTAATGAAGCTGCCAGTATATATCCTTAGCTCTATTTAACCTTTCCTCATAAGTCAGTCCTTCAGCCCCTGATTATTTTTATTGCTTTTCTCTGAACTACCTTTAATTTGTTAATACTTTCTCCTAGTAGGGAATTTTCAGTGTGGTCACATCAGAGCTGTAAAGAGAGGGTCTGTAACTCCACGTTTTATGATGCTTCAAACTGAATGGCCTATTTTAGCTGTCCCACTGCAGTGCAAACTCATGTCTAAGTTGCTGTCCTCTATCACTCAGGTGTCTTTAGCCATGACTGCTCCTAGCTTTCTCTATCCCATTAAGTATGTGTGTTTAGCATTATTTACCAGAGATGCATTAGCCTGCATTTTGAATCTCATTTTATTCTCTGACCATTTTTCCAATCTGCTTAAATGGAGAAATGGGATGTGGGCGGGACACGCCTTCAGATGTAAAAGACACCAGTAATAAATAGGAAAGAAAGAGAAACAATTAAAAGCAAGAGGAAGTATATTTTCATATGAGATTTGAAAAGAGATCAACAATGGGCAAGCAGACATACTAGATACTACAACACTCTCTTTCTTAAAGATATACGGTAGCTTAAGAAGTAGTTATGATCATGGTTCAGGAATTACTGGTTGAAATTCTATGGTCTGTGCTTGCGGGAGGTCAAACTAGATGATCCTAATAACACTTTCTGGCCTCAAAACCTAGGGATGAGATTCTGTGTTGTGCCTCTGAGAGGTGCAGCACAGTACTTAAAGCCCAGGGGAGGGGTGGTTGGAGTGGCAGGTTATGGTTGTGTATGGTGCTCTCCCAATCCCAAGCAATTTAGGCAGGCCTGGGGGAATGCCCAAGTTATATCAGCCTCCCCAGCCACCCAATGGGCGGCAGCACTGCCAAAATCTCAGTATTGCTATGTTCTGTGCCTTGTTCCATCCCACTAGCATATCCCCTACACCAGGACTTGTGAGAGAGGTCTGTAGCAGGTAGCGTGTGGGCTTTATGCTCCTCTGGCCCCTTTTCCAAATGTACAGGGGTCAGAGTGGATGTGAAGATCTCACACTATGAATCAGAAGCCGCAGAATAGGTGGCTTTCAATAGTCTTCAGAGCTGCAGTGGCGATATTAAGAAGGGGGAGGGGAGGAAACAAAGAGCATAAGCTACTAAAATTCAGTGAGGAGATTCAGGCAAGTCCATGGAAGCTTTTTCCTCCATTTGTTACATCTTGTGTTTTTCTAGTAATTAGGTAACAGATGGTGTTCTAGCAAATGGACGGTGTTGGTATAAGAATCTGAGAGCATCTCTTCTTTCTTCCCCTAGGAAATGAAATGTTACAAAAAGCCAGTCAGAAGTACAAAGAGCCAATCCGAAACACAGTACGGAAACATGGAAAATTATATTAGAAAAGGTTTCAGAGTAACAGCCGTGTTAGTCTGTATTCACAAAAAGAAAAGGAGTACTTGTGGCACCATAGAGACTAACCAATTTATTTGAGCATAAGCTTCTGTGAGCTACAGCTCACTTCATCGGATGCATACTGTGGAAACTGCAGAAGACATTATATACACAGAGACCATGAAACAATACCTCCTCCCACCCCACTCTCCTGCTGGTAATAGCTTATCTAAAGTGATCACTCTCCTTACAATGTGTATGATAATCAAGGTGGGCCATTTCCAGCACAAATCCAGGTTTTCTCACCCCCCCCCCCCGCACACAAACTCACTCTCCTGCTGGTAATAGCTCATCCAGACTGACCTCTCTCCTTACAATGTGTATGATAATCAAGGTGGGCCATTTCCAGCATAAATCCAAGTTTAACCAGAATGTCTGGGGCGGGGGGGGGTAGGAAAAAACAAGGGGAAATAGGCTACCTTGCATAATGACTTAGCCACTCCCAGTCTCTATTTAAGCCTAAATTAATAGTATCCAATTTGCAAATTAATTCCAATTCAGCAGTTTCTCGCTGGAGTCTGGATTTGAAGTCTTTTTGTTTTAAGATAGCGACCTTCACGTCTGTAATTGCGTGACCAGAGAGATTGAAGTGTTCTCCGACTGGTTTATGAATGTTATAATTCTTGACATCTGATTTGTGTCCATTTATTCTTTTACGTAGAGACTGTCCAGTCTGACCAATGTACATGGCAGAGGGGCATTGCTGGCACATGATGGCATATATCACATTGGTGGATGTGCAGGTGAACAAGCCTCTGATGGTGTGGCTGATGTTATTAGGCTATTACCAGCAGGAGAGTGAGTTTGTGGGTGAGGGGAGGGTGAGAAAACCTGGATTTGTGCTGGAAATGGCCCACCTTGATTTTCATACACATTGTAAAGAGAGTGGTCACTTTGGATGGGCTATTACCAGCAGGAGAGTGAGTTTGTGGGTGGGGGGGGACGGAGGGTAAGAAAACCTGGATTAGAAAAGGGTAAATTGGTCCAAATTTTAGCCCATATACTGAACCAATTCTGATTCTAGATGTGTTCTATCCTCAGCATACTCCCTTACCTTCATGGGTATCCTGTCAATCTATTTCAGGGATATCAGCAAAGCCTGGACTAAGGAGAGCATCTATATCAAAAGGACAGGCAACTGTCCTGGCTACTGTCCAATCATCTGCATTATGAGGCTTCCTTATACTCACAGGAGAGCTATGAAGTTAGGGGTGTTTCTGACCCAAGGAGTCTAAAATCTGGCAAGATTCCATGAAACAGATAGTTCTTATGATAAAGTCAATAATATAATAATATGCAGTGAAGTTTTGTGATGTATTATTGTAGAATATAGCAATATGTTTCATAGGGATGATCAGGAGACTGGTCCACTAGACATGGTAAAAACCCATTACAGATTTGGCATATCAGCAGAGGGAAGGAGTACTGTGAAGGACAGAACAAATCTCAGGGCCTGTCTATACAGTGTGTATGTGGGAGGTGGTGATTTCTAAAGTGTACGAATGCGTCGTGCATTAAGTGTCCATGTAGACCTTATTGCTGTGCACTAAAGGTTCCCTAATGCACTTTAATATAGTATTGTTTCAAACAGCACTATGTTAAAGTACACCAGAAGAGTCTACATTGACCAATTAATGTGCAACACATTAGTGTGCTTTAGAAATCACACCTCCTTCGAGCACATTACCCCACCATATAGACAAGCCCCTATATCAGGTCAGGATGTAGGAAGAGAATCATTGTGGAAGGAGCTAGAAGTTACAGATCAAAAGACAGTTATGAACCAGCTAGCTGCCAGCTACTTGGAGCAAAGAGGGGTAAAGGTGAATTCAAGCTAAGTGGAGGAGAAGGATTTGGTTGGGCTAGATGAGGGATGAAATAGGGGGAGAGAGACAAATATCTGAACTTTTTGGAGTCTTATGCATCCTTATGATTGTTACCTTTGTCTCTCAGTACAGATACAAGATTCCTGGCCTGGAAGACAGAAAGCTATGGCTGAAAATCTTGCAAGGGACCCAGTTCTGAGAGATCTATTTGATTATTAGGGCTGTAAACTGAGATTTGTTTTTGGAAATAGATCTGCCTAGTTAATGACAACAACAAAAAACTTACCAAAAATAGTTCATTTAATTCCCAAGCTCTCTCTTATACCTTTCCAATTAGCTAGTCTAGAAAAGCAAAGTAGGGATTTGTTAGCTTCATAAAACAGATTTGTTTGGCTTTGTTTTCAGAGCTAATGAGTAGAACTGGTCAGAAGATGGTGTTTTTGTGGGGGTGGGGGAAATTAAAATAAAATTGCAGATATTTTCTAATTTTGGATGAAACACTGAAAATAAATCTGTTTTCAGTTTTTAAAAAAAGGAAAACATCATTTAAAGGCAACTATTTTCCATAACAATTTGGTTTTTTGGTCAAGGGAACATTCTGACCAACTCTACAAATATCTTTCTTATGGCTTGCTTCTTAGAAAGAAAGTCTCTTCTATCTTGCTGTGTCTGGACTTTATTTTTTAAGGCATACTATACAGACGGAGCAATGCAAGACTGAGTTGGACACACTCTCATTGGACCACTGCATGGACTCCTCAGCCTTTTGGAAACCTTATGACTGAGAGTCTGTACAATTTTATCTACTCTCAGGTATGAAATGCGCACACCCACACAGTTGAGCTTTGTGTAAATTAAATGCTTTCTGGCATCACAAGGAACATTTCATGCTTTGTACATTTCCAGTCCTGCAGCAAAACAGTAGGTGTTAAATAAAAGCCAAGCCAGAGCCATTTTTTTAGTGTTGGATACCCTTGTGACCTATCACTCAGAAGCGATACCATTGAGCTCAATGCCAAACCCCTACAACTTTCAGATAGACATGATTTTTATTTCCTTTGGTCTCTGCTAAACTGACATGCATTCCACCCGGCTGACGGAGGCCTCTCCAATTGGGAATTTCTTTTAAAGCCAGGAAAAATCAATCCAAATTAAGGTTGGAGCATGAGATCAAACTTCCCGTAATTTATTACAAGTAATAAGTCACTAAAAAAGCTAATAACCCTTAATGACATGGGATTTTGGTGAGCTCCACTGTGGCACTAGATTAAAAAAATGTAATGATATAATCTATGCACTGAGGTTGAAAATTAGCTCCTTCAGGTCCCTTTGTTTTTTAACATACTCTCTCCTCAGTAGCTCAAGAGAACTCTCAAGCCAGCTGTGCTGAATCTAATAGCAACATTCTTCTTTTGTGGGGCTATGGAAGACGCTTTAAGAACCCATTGTTCAACTTGATCTAGCCATCCAGGTTGTATACCAACCCTTTCAGTTCCTTCACTCCAGGATCATGGCTAGTCTAGGCAAAGGCTGTAGGGGCTTTCAGTTATTCTTCATTCCAGGTTGTTACTGTTTTTTCTGCCACTTCCTGTGTCCACAGGAAGTGGCAGAAAAAACAGTAGCAACTATAACCTAGCAGCTAATATATGATAAGAAACTGTTGTCAAACTAGTATGTTAAATGACAATTTATAAAATAGATGTGGATTTTAATTATAAACTAATACTTGCACAAATTAAGCAACATAATAAGGTCATGATAAATCCAGATATCAAATATGAACCCAAATGCATTAATATGAAATCGGGATAAAGACATGAGTGCTGTCTTTCTGGATGAAAGGGTGCAGTCCAGAATGCCAGGGGTAATATGATGGGTGGAGCCTGCCCTTGATTAGAGAGGCTTCTACTGTGTTTCAGAAGTGGAAAAAAGTGGTATGACATAGGTCCAGAGAACAAATTACTCAAGGATAATAGGCTGTCACAGCCTCTGTGAGGTCCTTCCATGGATTACATATTGATCTGGAGTCTGCATCTGGCCATTTCTCTGACAAAAACAAAGCAGTCAGTCCATACAGACGCCTCTTCCATGTGTTGGATGAAATCTTTAAGGTAGGTGGAGACTGCAGAAGACAGAGTGCTGCAGGCAGGACTAGGAAGGTATTAGGGAAGGACTCATCCATGCAACCATTAATCAAAGGGCCCAGATACAAATATCTCTGTAAAGGGTAGTTTAGATGTATTTATAAGAGACAGATAACATTATTGTTTAGATCTGCTCCTTTATGTCATTTAAAGTATTTGGCTCACTTCCCTGTGATCTATGAACCTTTCACCATGAGAGCCTATTTACTTGCGTTTGAGACCAGGCATCTGGATCTGGTAGACCTCCCCCTGCTGGATATACCAGACTGCTGTGAGGGATCCAAACACTGAATCCCATTTGCCCTTAGCTTGCTTTGGCTGGGCAATATTTAGACATGGTCCTTGGTTTGGGCTGCTAGGCACACACTCCAGGTGCAGACTTTGTATCTGACACCCCTCTTGATAGTGGGCCCCTGTGGTCCAATTGTCTGGACCCTGACAGTAGTGACATCTTCCCCAAAATATCCCCAGCAGCTTTTGCACATTTCCCAGATTTCCACCACAGGTGCAAATCTTCTGATTTACAATATACTTCTTCAAGGATCTGTGGTATTGGAAGCAAATAGCCACAGACTTAGCCAAAGGTTTTTAAACACAATTCCCCTTTTCTTCAGAGATGAAGCAGCAGAGAGGTCTGATCATTTAGAAAACAACAAACACTCTGAACACAATGCCCCTCATGCTAGCTCACCTTTCCCTTGGTGAGTCCATCTGTGTTCCATCTGCTGCAGCAGTTCCCCTCACCTTGAACTGGTGAAATGACCAAAAACCCAGAGGAAAGCAGCTCCTTCTCTTTCACAATCTTCCTGTCTCTGCCATCATCTGACCTCCTGATCAACCTTAACAGGTGACCTCAGACCCCAATGAGGTGGCTTCATTGCTAGGTGACCTCTCCTCTAATAATCCAGTTCTTCTAGGTAGCCAACCTACTATCTAGGGTAGTTCCAACTGAATGGAACAGAACTTAAATTAATGATCCTCTATTGTCAATCCTGTGCCACTACCCCTTAGAATCCCAGTCCAACACAGAGGTAAGAGGACAACAAGAAGGCAAACAAACCCCACATTCACCATGGAGTGCATTCTGCCACAGACACATATAAAGAGCTCCCTAATATCAAACAGAATTCAGAAGCTATACATAGATTCCTCAGATCACACCTGGCATGGGCAAGCAGCACAGCAGTGAGCTGAGCTGACCCTGACCCTTCCAATTAGACTAATTGAGGAGGGTCATGATGAACAACTCCCCCTCCACAGCTCTCCTCTGTGGTGTTCTGCAGGTTTTTCCCTTTTCCTCTGAAACAGAAGAGATTATGAATTTGTTTTTTATGGGTAAAGAGTGACTCTGACGTTTGAAGAAAATAAACATGGTTGAGTAGAAAACAGTTTCTGAATTTGAATGAACATTCAAGGGTTTTTTCAGCTCCGGCTATCAGCTGATCTTGAAGGCTAACCCACTTGACATTCAGGTGTAGGAGGTAGGTTGTTGTAAATGAAAGAGATGCTTATATACACTCATCTAAAATGTAAGAGTATTGGTCATACCAGTCCAGTTCTTTGATCACAGGAAAAAAGAGCTGGGGAGGGGTGGTGCCTGCAGGCAAGAGCTGCGTGGAGCTGCTTGTGCACCTCTGCTTAGGAGCCGGACCTGCTGCTGGCTGCTTCTGGGGCACAGCGTGGTCCGTGGTGCTAGGACAGGCAGGCAGCCTGCCTTAGCACTCCCCCACCCCCGCTGTGATGCTGACTGAGAGCCTCCTGAGGTAAGCCCGTGCCCCAGCCCTGTGCCCCAATCCCCAGCCCTGAGCCCCCCCCAAACCCAGATCCCCTTCCTGCACCCCAAACCCCTCATCCCTCACCCCATCCCAGAGCCTGCACCCCTAGCTCAGATCCCTAATCCCCTCTCACACCCCAACCCCCAGCCCGGAGCCCCCTCCCATAACCTGAACCCCTCATTCCCATCCCTACCCTGCAGCCCTCACCCCCGCACCCCAACCCCCTGCCCCAGCCCTGAGCTCCTCCCACACCCCAAACCCATCATCCCCAGCTCCGTTGGGTCACAGGCATCAACAATTTTCTTCAGCTGGATCCCCAGAAAAAAAGTTTGAAAACCACTGGCTTAGAGGACCCAACCAAGATTAGGGAGGAAAGGTACCCAGGAAAGCACAGTCCCTCCAAATTCTCTGTTGCACATGAAATTGCAGTCTGTACCATCCATAAGATGTAACCTGCTCTCCACCATGCACCTGATACATTTTTAACTTGGTTAGTGCAGATAGGTCTATGGTCAATCATTGTACCTCTCTTCTTGTGCAAAGGGTACCACTGAACACCCTGTAGTCCCCCAGGAACAAGGAATGTGACTGTCCCTAGCTCGTGCATGGGGTGTGCAAGAAGGTAAGAGTCTCTCCTCCCTATGCACCTGTGCAAGGGACAGAGAAAATCTAGCCTGCTGAACATGATCCTATGGAATGTTGTGGGGCCCCCACTCTCAGTGAGTCACGGGACTGAGAGCCCTGAGCGTTTACAGTGTTCCTGTTGTTTGTTAATCGCCCTATCTTTGACAGAGTTCAGCTACTCTCCTCACGAATTTCTGAGCAAAAAGCAGCTATCAAAGCACTCTGCTCTTTGTTTTGGAAGAAACTTCAAAATTAGACGAATAGGGTATTTTTTTCCCCTTTCCAAACCATTTAGCTCTCATGTGCTCTAACATTTCTCTAAACAAGGGTTAACTCTCTGAAAATCAACCTTCCCATTTTACACTGTGGTCAACCTCAAAAAGACTGGTTGTTCTAAATTATTTGATTCACAAACATTCTCTGTAACCAAAACTAACAACATCTTGCTGAGGTTTGGAATCTGCCCATAAATATGCATGGTTAACACACACACATGTGTACCATAGACACAACCACATATAGATGGGATAGCCATGTAATAAATTTCAGAGCCATGGACCTTTGATCACTCTCTGCTGTTTTTATTCCAGCTTCCGACTGATCTGCATCATCATTTGTTTTAGACCCCAATCCTGGAAGCAGACTGGATTGGTGCCTCAGGAGCTCTTACTTTGAAATGCCGCTTTCCCCTCCACACTCCAGATTTCCTCCATTAGTTTAATGTCTGCCCTTCAGCAGGAGTTGATCATTTCTTAATGGAACCGCTGATGGCTCCTAAATGCTGGGCTCTTTGGACACTCCTGGAAACGGGACTTTTGCCTTGTACTCTTTAGCCGTGTTAAATAAATAAGTGCAAGGAAATGATGTCCTTTAAATGACTTTGGATAGGAGTTCCAAAATGTCAGTTATGCTTAAATGGTGGATTTACTCATCTAAAGAGCAGATCGACACCTCTGTACTTTTAAGGATCTGGGCCAAATGCCTTCTATCTCTGGTCAAAGAAGTTTCATGACTTTTAGGAAAAAATACCTCTGGTTTCTAACCCTTAAAAGTCGCAATATATCATATCTTAAATCTGTCATTGGCCAGAACTAGATATTGCCTGTCCTGGCCCGTAACCCTGGGTGTACCTTTGTGGAAGAAATTTCACTGCTGATACGAAGAAGGAAAAAGTTGTTCTGGAAGTTATCCTTTTAAAAATAAACACAGCTGTTTGAAGTTGATCAGAAGTTTGGGATATTAGATGTAGCCCTTGTGGAGGTAGATTAATGAGCAGAGTGCAGGAGAAGTGTTCAAAGGTGCATGATAAATGCTATTTATTAAATAGTTGTACAAATTATCACGTGGATATCACCACTGTATATAAAGTATGAGATAATGGGTATATACACAGAGAATCCTCTCTAAAACAACCCCTCCACCATGAATTAACTACATAGACATACAGCAACATGGAGAGCATGCAATGTAAGTTAATTTTACTGTAGTAACCTTGGGCTAGATCCTCAGCTCCATTGACTCCAGCGAAGCCATCCTCATTCACACCAGCTGATGTCATTCATTAACTTTTGATTTCCTGGGGATTTTGTTTTTGTTTTTTATTTTTATTTTAATTGCACAACCATAGCAATTATAATCACAAAAATAGCTGATTTACAATTAAATTTTATTTCTTAATTTTATTAAGCCTTTTTTGCTTAATGGATTATCACATAGCCTTGGTTGTCACTAAGGCCCATTAACTACAATGGAATCAGTCATGTGCAGATCATTAAGAATATATATATAATCTTTCTGCAGGAATGGCCCTAAATTATATTCTCATCAAATTATAGCTATATTTTCATGGGGGGACAGGGGAAGCAGGGAGGGAGGGCAGAAAGAGTATAAATTTGAAGAATTCACACTGGTAAACCTACAGGAACAATACCAGTGGACCCTATGAGTTTTAGTTTCAAGATTATTCAAGTGTCTACTTTAAAAAGGGGTACAAAACAATAATAAAGTACATTGTATTATTTAATGTAATGTATTAACAATAATTTAGAAATTCCTCTAGGGATTAACCAGATCAAAAGAGATTTAAACACATGTGTTCTGCATTAGAGACTTCCTGGATAGATAACCTTCTTCAAGGGTATATATATTTTCTTTTTTTGGCTATTATGCTTTTCTTGCTGAAAGAGAAGGATACATTACCTAATTTGCTGACAGTTTAAAAATCTGAGATTAATAAAAAGGAAAAAATATTATTCTAATAATATACAGGAACCTTTGTGTTTTATTTTTCCTATAGAATTGCTAGGGAAGGCTCAAGTTACAAAATTCAGATCTGGGTCCAGATTTCAAATACCCCAGAGTTCAGGGGTGTTTGGAGCCAGGGTTTTGGTTCAGGCAAGGATAGAGATAAGGGACAGCCCTGAAATTTCCTGCTGCATCTGTTCTTTTAATTCTATTCTCCTTCCTTCAGATAAGCAGGGTGAAAGCCTGGCCCTGTTGAAGTCAATGGGAGTCTTTCTACTATTTCATCTGCGGAATTTCTCCCTTGTTGCTTGGGTGTCAGATCAGGGCTCTCTTTACTTACTTGTTGTTTCTGCTACTGGGAGTTCCTGAAGGCAACTACAACAGTCTTGCAGATGCATACTCTCTGGGCTAAAGTCTGCTTCATGGGCCCCAGACTTGCAAAGTATCACACATCTCACATGACACCCATACATTTGGCAGCCTTGTCATGCCTGCTCACATATCTTGCAAAGCACGAATCCATAAGTGGGTGAGCGAGCAGATTGACATGGATACTGAACTACCCTTGCCACCTCTAGAGTAAGTCTTCCCCTATATCAGGGTTGAAGCATGCTAGAAGGGCAGTTTTTGTGGAGAACCTGTCTGGATGCTGCCCTAGAGATAAAGAGAGGACTTAATTCACAAGGGCTGTCAATCTAACATCTTTCACTAGAATTAAATCTACAAATGTTTTTAAAGCTGAGGTTAAGTGTTATTTGCAACTTATTTACAAACATGCAAATTAACTCATTAAATCATATGCGTTAAACATCACATGGGGAGCTTCTCAGAACTTGGCGCAGATGGGATTCCCAGCCACTGCTATCCAAGGTCTGGATGCTCTCCACTTCCAACAGCAGCAGACCTCTCCAGATCCCATAGCAGCTGCTAGCCACTTACTCCCCAAATGAGGACTGATCCAGATGCCTGGTCCCCACTCTCCCCAACTATGGCTTGCTTTGAGGGCAAACCCACCTGACCTCAACCCATTTGAATGATGCTGCAGTTGTCCGCACTCTCATATTCCTGTGGGAAGGGAAATTAATTGGGGGACACAATCAAATGAGCCTGCAGCAGCCCAAGATGTGGGTCAATCAGGCCTACTTAGCATAGGCTAAGATTATAAAATATACTTAGCTGGAGACAAAAGGATTACCAGCATACAACAATGTAGAGTGGCTGCTACATTACATGCCCTCCCAGTAGCCTTTATAGGGACTGTGACTGGAAAATAGGGGACGTGGTCATGGCTTTCCTGCAATCCAGTGATCCTCAGTAGCCATAACAGCGCTTGGAACTGTTCTCAAACAACATTGAAAGCTGTTTTAGATTAACCAGGGAACTGTTCTTACAAATTGCTGACCAATGACATAATTGACCCAGGATCGGGGAAGCCACAGCTGCAGATCAGGGCCTTTGCCTTTTTTAGAACAATTCCCTTCCCTTGGTTTAAAAACAACTTGGTTTTGATTCAAAAGAAATTTGATTTGAAAATTGCAATCTAATCATGATTAGTAGGAAATGTCAGTTAATGTAGATTAGGTTAATGTATCAGCTGAAACCTTTACAAGAAGCTAAAGACCAGATTATGTCTCTCAAATCTGTACATATAGGAGGCGTGCATCTTCCCAGCCATATGCAGAATGGTGATCCATCCAACACTTCCTAAGACCCCTGGAAGGGCTCTCAATAGAGTAGGAATCTATGTTGGCAAGGGACTGTGTAGACCTGGGAAGAGCCTGGGTTTAGAGGGGCCAGACCGGGGTTGAAAGAAGGTGTCAAAATCAGTAACACTAAGTGAGATCTTCTTCCAGTTTTCTAGACAGTAGAAGATTCAACTATTTCCGAGGCTTTAACACAGTGATAAAGAGCACACAAACATCCTGAGCTGCTCAAGTGCATCAAGGAAGTCAGCGAAAGTTTTTCCTTTAACTGGAATGGAAGTAGGATCATGCCCTACATGCTTGGTCTGGATACTGCTACAGGTGCATACTAAACGGCTTTAGACTACTCTTCAAACTGCACTTTATGATTCTAGCCTTGAGCACTTTGCCCTTTAGCATAGGCAATAGTGCTACTGTGTTGGATCTGAGGGCCTTTGGTTCAATTCCCAGGAAGGATTACATCCCTCACAAAGCAAGAGAAAGCTCAAGAACTCAAAAATGCAAATCTCTTTAGAAACATTTAGCATATCTCCACTTTCACTTGTTCTACGGAGAGATATAAAAGCTTGTGCCTAATTTGCTGGCTCCAGGGGAAAAGAGCAAGCTAACACTATTTCAACAAAGCAAAGCAGCAATGAATAGCACAATGATTTCATGCTTCAAGTGGGTGCTAGAGGACAGCCTTAAAACACTGGGTTTTTTTTTCCTTGTACTGGACTGTGGAATTTCAAATGCATTGGAATACAAATCAGCACATACACCAGTATTCATAGGGCAGGACTGGAATGTTTATTGTGTTGTGTTTGCTATTAAAAAATCAATTCAAGCAATTAAAAGATGTTAATTTTAAGAAAATGAAATGACAGTAGCAAAGCCATTGTGCTTCTACAAAGTCTCATTATAATAAATAAATCTGGCCACCAAGCTTTCCTTAGTGTGAATGTCTTACGTGAATGATCTGAAAACAAAATATTGGCAAGAGATATATTTTTCTTCATTAGTATGGTATTTCTTGCAAATCTTATTTACACAGAGAATGTTGACACTTGATTTTAATGCTTAGCAAAATTTATGTCTAGATATTTAGTTTATGTTTCTGGGCCTTGAAAAATATTTAGCTTCACTGTAAATGGAATTTCAATAAAGGAACGAAACTTTCAGTAACGCAACTGTATGGGAAATTAAAATGTATTCATTAGCCAGGTTGAAGAAAACCACATTATTCTGGCTTCAAAATGTTTTCTTTCCCCCCCCCTTTGGATCAGAATGTAAAAAAAAGAGGACAATTCTCTTAATTATACCATTCATCTTTATTTTAAGTAACCTAAGGATGAGATGGACCATCCCTAGGTGATTAAATGTACTTCATTAACTCCCTGGCAGTATCAAATTATGGAAAATGTCCCTCTGGCAAGCATCTGATGAACATTTCTGAAACATTAAGGCAGAACTTAATATTATTTATACAGTTAAAAGTATGGCTATTTATAAAAATCACTTTTGTTTAGACTTTTCTAAAGTCAGAAATAAAATATAAAGATTGTAATAAGTATTAGAATCTATGTAATTTGCAGGTAAATTCTCTTTGTGTAAGAAAATCTATTGGGGATTATTATCTAGAACCCAAACTGGCTTCCCTGGAAGTCAATGGAAGTTTTGCCATTGATCAATGGGATATGAGCAGGACTGGGTTCCTCCTACTCACAGCTCAGTGAATATTTTTTTAATCCATTCTGAGTATGCCCTGCGTCGGGCTATGAGCCTCTTATTCAGACTGCTGTGCAGTGACGCAAAGTGAATCACAGTGAGTCCAAATACCTATGTGAGTAGCTGTTCACCATGGCAAGTCAGGGATTCCAAATCTTACCCTTACGTATTATAAAGTAGTTTTCTATAAGCTTTGGCATTTTCTACCAAGGAAGACATGATGATATGGGCTGATTTGGGGAAGTTTTTTGAAAGTGTCAGGGACAATTTCCTGATGCAAGTGCTGGAGGAACCAAATAAGGGCAGAGCTCTTTTTGACCTGCAGCTCATAAACAGGGAAGAATTAGTAGGGGAAGCAAAAGTGGATCGGAACCTGGGAGGCAGTGACCATGAGGACTTCAGTAGCTCAGACATAGGTTAGAGGTTTATTATAGGAGTGGGTGGGTGAGATTCTGTGGCCTGCGTTGTGCAGGAGGTCAGACGAGATGATCATAATGGTCCCTTCTGACCTTAAAGTCTATGATTCTATGAGATGGTCGAGTTCACTATCCTGACAAAAGGAAGAAAGGAGAGCAGCAGAATATGGACCCTGGACTTCAGAAAAGCAGACTTTGACTCCCTTAGAAAACTGATGGGCAGGATCCCCTGGGAGAATATCATGATGGTGAAAGGAGTCCAAGAGAGCTGGCTGTATTTTAAAGAATCCTTATTGAGGTTACAGGGACAAACCATCCCGATGTGTAGAAAGAATAGTAAATATGGCAGGTGACCAGCTTGGCTTAACAGTGAAATCCTTGCTGCTCTTAAAGACAAAAAAGAAGCTTACAAGAAGTGTAAGATTGGACAAATGACCAGGGAGGAGTATAAAAATATTGCTTAGGCATGCAGGAGTGAAATCAGGAAGGCAAAATCACACTTGGAGTTGCAGCTAGTGAGGGATGTTAAGAGTAACAAGAAGGGTTTCCACATGTATGTTAGCAACAACAAGAAGGTCAGGGCCCCTTACTGAATGGGGAAGGCAACCTAGTGACAGAGGATGTGGAAAAAGCTAATGTACTCAATGCTTTTTTTGCCTCTGTCTTCACGAACACGGTCAGCTCCCAGACTAATGCACTGGGCAGCACAGCATGGGGAGGAGGTGACCAGCCCTCTGTGCAGAAAGAAGTGGTTCGGGACTATTTAGAAAGGCTGGACAAGCACAAGTCCATGGGGCTGGATGCACTGCATCTGAAGGTGCTAAAGGAGTTGGCGGATGTGATAGCAGAGCCATTGGCCATTATCTTTGAAAACTCATGGTGATCGGGGGATGTCCTGGATGACTGGAAAAAGAGTAATGTAGTGCCCATCTTTAAAAAAGGGAAGAAGGAGGATCCTGGGAATTACAGGCCAGTCGGCCTCACCTCAGTCCCTGGAAAAATCATGGAGCAGGTCCTCAAGGAATCAATTTTGAAGAACTTTTAGGAGAGGAAAGTGATCAGGAACAGTCAGCATGGATTCACCAAGGGCAAGTCATGCCTGACTAACATAATTGCCTTCTATGATGAGATAACTGGCTCTGTGGATGAGGGGAAAGCGGTGGACATGTTAGTCTTTGACTTTAGCAAAGCTTTTGATGTGGTCTCCCACAGTGTTCTTGCCAGCAAGTTCAAGAGGTATGTCCTGGATGAATGGACTATAAGGTGGATAGAAAGCTGGCTAGATCATTGGGCTCAACGGGTAGCGATCAATGGCTCCATGTCTAGTTGGCAGCCAGTATCAAGCAGAGTGCCCCAAGGGTCGGTGCTGGGGCCGTTTTTTTTCAATATCTTCATTAATGATCTGTAGGATGGTGTGGACTGCACACTCAGCAAATTTGCAGATGACACTAAACTGGGAGAAGTGGTAGATATGCTGGAGGGTAGGGATAGGATACAGAGGGACCTAGACAAATTAGAGGTTTGGGCCAAAAGAAATCTGATGAAGTTCAACAAGGACAAGTGCAGAGTCCTGCACGTAGTATGGAAGAATCCCATGCACCGCTACAGACTAGGGACCGAATGGCTAGGCAGCAGTTCTGCAGAAAAGGACCTAGGGGTTACAGTGGACGAGGAGCTGAATACGAGTCAGCAGTGTGCCCTTGTTGCCAAGAAGGCTAACAGCATTTTGGGCTGTATAAGTAGGAGCATTGCCAGCAGATCGAGGGATGTGATCATTCATGGACATACCATGGATGACCTCCTGAGGTCCCTTCCAACCCTGATATTCTATGATTCTATCATTTTCAGAGTTGCCATGTTTTCTTTATGTACTTTTGTTTTTGGATATTGAAACATCTGAACACCTACAGTAACTCCTCACTTAGAGTTGTCTACATGTTTTTTCGTTGTTACATCACTGATCAATTAGGGAACATGCTTGTTTAAAGTTTCACAATGCTCCGTTATAATGTTGTTTGGCAGCCGCCTGCTTTGTCCACTGCTTGCAGGAAGAGCAGCCTGTTGCAGCTAGCTGGTGGGGGCTTGGAACCAGGGTGGACCAGCAGCCCCCCTATCAGCTCCCCGCTCCCCTCAGTTCCCTGTGCGGCAGTCACCCAGCAGGCTACCAATTGCCTGCAGTTCAGCTGTCCCTCCCCCCACTGCCATGTGCTGCTCCTGCCCTCTGCCTTGGAGCTGATCTCCAGAGCCTCCTGATTGCTGTGCAGAAGGGATGGGGGGGATGTGGGAGGGCTAATGTCAGGGTGTCCCCCTCCCCTCTGCTCCAGCATCCCGCTTACCACATCTTCCATATAGCAGGGGGGACACACAACAGGGCTCAGGATGGAGGGAGATTCCTGGCAGGAGCTGCCGTCTCAGCTTGCTGATTAACTTAAAAAGGCAGTGTACTTAAGAGTGGGGTCAACGTATTTAAAGGAGCAATGCGCATCTCTCTCTCTCACACAGGGTGTGTGTCTCTGGCTGCCATGCTGTCTCCCCTCCCACCATTCGTGCTGCCTTGTAGAGTGTGAGGCTACATTAACAATAGTGAGTTAACCCTTGAGTACTCAGCCAATTGCTAGTTCATCATTTAGCAGTAAGGCATTCGCTGGGAAATATCCCAACCTCTGACTTCACCACCTCAACCAAGCTTCACAATCATCATCGCTGTGTACCAGGATTAAATTGTTCATTTAAAACTTATAGTGTGTGTGTGTATATATATATATATAATATAGTCTTTTGTCTGGTGAAAAAAATTTCCCTGGAACCTAACCCCCCCCCCATTTACATTAATTCTTATGGGGAAATTGGATTCACTTAACATCATTTCGCTTAAAATTGCATTTTTCAAGAACATAACTACAACGTTAAGCGAGGAGTTACTGTATTACAAATACGATAGCTCACATGAGTTTTCTTGCTCCCTGTCAAGGGTCCTTCCCCATTCTGAACTCCAGGGTACAGATGTGTGGACCTGCATGAAAACCCCCTAAGGTTATTTTTACCAGCTTAGGGTACAACTTCCCCAAGGTACAAACTATGCGTCTAACAAATATATAACAGGGAAAGAGCCCGCTTGGAAATGTCTTTCCCCCCAAAATCCTCCCCAAACCCTACATCCCCTTTCCTGGGGAAGGCTTGATAAAAATCCTCATCAGTTTGCGTAGGTGAACACAGACCCAAACCCTTGGATCTTAAGAACAATGAAAAAGCAATTAGGTTCTTAAAAGAAGAATTTTAATTGAAGAAAAAGTAAAAGAATCACCTCTGTAAAATCAGGATGGTAAATACCTTACAGGGTAATTAGATTCAAAACATAGAGAATCCCTCTAGGCAAAACCTTAAGTTACAAAAAGACACAAAAACAGAAATATACATTCCATTCAGCACAACTTACTTTATCAGCCATTTAAACAAAACAGAATCTAACGCATATCTAACTAGATTACTTACTAAGTTCTAAGACTCCATTCCTTTTCTGTTCCTGTCAAAAAACAACACACAGATAGAGGGAACCTTTGTTTCTCCCCACCTCCAGCTTTGAAAGTACCTTGTCTCCTCATTGGTCATTTTGGTCAGGTGCCAGCAAGGTTATCCTAGCTTCTTAACCCTTTACAGGTGAAAGGGTTTTTCCTCTGGCCAGGAGGGATTTTAAAGGTGTTTACCCTTCCCTTTATATTTATGACACTCCCCCAAAGCATTACTTCTGTTAATAGATCATTTATTTCATCAAAAAGGGCCTGCTCTCACTCAAGTCAATGGAAAAGTTCCCTTTGATGTGCAAGATGCAGGATCAAGCAATGAATGTCCAGTATGGCTGACACTGAAGTCCATGAAAAAACTCTCTCTAACTCCAGACCCTACATTTCTGCTTGTACAGGAAAAGCCATCTAAGCTAAAGCAACAACAACCTACTACCTTACGCCTTACCTTTCTGCTCTTGCTTGACTGCTGCATTGATGTCTTCATGATGCCTGACAGAAACCAGAACATGCCAAGCATCCCACCTTACTGTGCAGACTGGTAGGGCACTAGCCTGCAGACAGCTGAGTGGATAGCTTGCTATCCAAATGTGCCTATGTATACCCCCCAAAATAAAGAGCTCTTTGAAATAAGAGAAAGGAATCTGTAGAATCCATATGATTTAGCTGTGAGCTCTCTGATTTGTAACAAAACCTTTGGTGTGGGGATTGGAAGGGGTTGATAGAGAGATGGAACATTCTGTGACTAACTCCAGTTTTGTCATTTTTCCAGGATTTTGGGTAGGAATGTTTTATAGCAAAGTCTTCTAATCTCTTTGGGAAATTACACAGCCATAAGTCTTTATTTTTGTCTGATGCTTCACCCATTATAACATATGCTTTATCAGTGAATCCAAATTGAAAGTAGTTCTCTGGCTTCAAAGATTCAGGCTGAAGTTGAAAGAGGCACTTACGCTGTTCCTGTACAACTATGCACCAGTAATAACGAAACAAAATTTATTCCAGAATTCAGCTGCAAATTGTAGTAATCTGTAGATTTGGATATCACACAAAGGTTGTGAATGTTTTTAGGCAAATTATTCTACATTTAAAATGTCTGTAAAATACAATATATTTTATATTTATAATTTTCTAGTAAATGGACTGATTTTTAATTTCCTTTTGTCATAAATGATATGGGATTGCTTGTCCAAATCCAGTTTAAAGGTCAAATAATACAAAAAGTTGATCAATGTTCTATGGCAGCTTTATAATGGGAAGGTAACGAGCTTTGATCTCTCATTATGTACTGTAAGAGACTAGATTTCCACCACACCTCTTAAGGCCAGAAAGTATTCAGTTAGATTCATGGCAGGAGCCAGAGCTGACAGTAAACTCCATCTGGGGATCAAAATCCCAACCTTCTATTGCAAGGATATGTTAGACACCAACCAATTTAGTTAGTACCAGGCCACATACAAAACTCAGCTCTGTTGTTCAACCTACCTACATAAATAAAAGTACCTACTTGTCCAGTTTAAGTAGACTCCTGAGTCAAATTCATAGAAACTATAACACCAAGCGAACCTGGAGCGAAGAATCTTCATCTTTATAAGAAACTTTCCATCTAGACAGAAATATTGCCTGAAACACTTATTACAAAGTTATTTTTTTCCTTAAAAGCATCTATTTTATTCTACACAATCAGCCATCTACTGCTCTACTTAAGAGTATGGTATTTCATTTGGTCCAAAGCCATGCAGCAAGTATAATCTTTGTTCATCTCTCTATTCACATTTCCTTTTGCTATTCTTCACTTCACTGGTTTTCTATTCTTCTGTACAGCGCATAAAATTCTCACATTTATATTTAATGCTATCACCTGAAATGACATTTCCTTACTTTCTTCTCATATTACTCCTCATCTTCTTCTGTTCACTCCCTATCACAATCTTCTTCCTTCAATACACTGTCCTGTTACCATTTCTAACTGCACTGCTTTGCCTCCTACACTGTGGAACTTTCTTCCCCTCTCTGTTTCACTGGCTGTCATCATGAGTTTAAATTCTATCTCCAGACTGCTCTCTTTTTGTCATCTTAAGAGGCCAAAATGAAACCCCTGAAACAAATCTCTCCTGTGGGATGAAAGTTACAGATTCCACTCCGTGGTAATAGAATGATCCTTGGGGTTTTCATTCCAAGTCAGATTCACAACCAGAAGGGAAGTATTTCCACCTCTGGTTCACAGTATTACCTCCATGTTTTGTCCCTTCTGGTTGGGTCTTATCCCTAATTCTATCTTTACACACACAAAAACTTGGCCATTTCCCTGGTTCCTTCCAGTCTCATTTCCAATGACTTATAGAGTCTTCTTCATGGATTCCCTCCATGCAGTGGAACAATAGCAGATCAGTGCACCAAGGCCTTGCTTTTCCCAGGGGATTTGGGACAGTGTTTTAATTGAGTAAGGAATGTAGTATTTAGGCCATTGAGCATGCTTTCTTCCGGCAACTAACGGAAGTTACTAGATCGCAGGCCCTAGTTCTCGTGGGAGACTTCAATCACCCTGATATCTGCTGGGAGAGCAATACAGCAGTGCACAGACAATCCAGGAAGTTTTTGGAAAGTATAGGGGACAATTTCCTGGTGCAAGTGCTGGAGGAACCAACTAGGGGCAGAGCTCTTCTTGACCTGCTGCTCACAAACCGGAAAGAATTAGTAGGGGAAGCAAAAGTGGATGGGAACCTGGGAGGCAGTGACCATGAGATGGTCGAGTTCAGGATCCTGACACAGGGAAGAAAGGAGAGCAACAGAGTACAGACCCTGGACTTCAGAAAAGCAGACTTTGACTCCCTCAGGGAACTGATGGGCATGATCCCCTGGAGAATAACGTGAGGGGGAAAGGAGTCCAGAAGAGCTGGCTGTATTTTAAAGAATCCTTATTGAGGTTACAGGGACAAACCATCCCGATGTGTAGAAAGAATAGTAAATATGGCAGGTGACCAGCTTGGCTTAACAGTGAAATCCTTGCTGCTCTTAAAGACAAAAAAGAAGCTTACAAGAAGTGTAAGATTGGACAAATGACCAGGGAGGAGTATAAAAATATTGCTTAGGCATGCAGGAGTGAAATCAGGAAGGCAAACTCACACTTGGAGTTGCAGCTAGTGAGGGATGTTAAGAGTAACAAGAAGGGTTTCCACATGTATGTTAGCAACAACAAGAAGGTCAGGGCCCCTTACTGAATGGGGAAGGCAATCTAGTGACCGAGGATGTGGAAAAAGCTAATGTACTCAATGCTTTTTTTTTGCCTCTGTCTTCATGAACAAGGTCAGCTCTCAGACTAGTGCACTGGGCAGCACAGCATGGGGAGGAGGTGACCAGCCCTCTGTGCAGAAAGAAGTGGTTCGGGACTATTTAGAAAAGCTGGACGAGCACAAGTCCATGGGGCCGGATGCACTGCATCCGAGAGTGCTAAAGGAGTTGGCGGATGTGATAGCGGAGCCATTGGCCATTATCTTTGAAAACTCATGGTGATCGGGGGAGGTCCCAGATGACTGGAAAAAGGCTAATGTAGTGCCCATCTTTAAAAAAGGGAAGAAGGAGGATCCTGGGAATTACAGGCCAGTCGGCCTCACCTCAGTCCCTGGAAAAATCATGGAGCAGGTCCTCAAGGAATCAATTCTGAAGCACTTAGAGGAGAGGAAGTGATCAGGAAGAGTCAGCATGGATTCACCAAGGGTAAGTCATGCCTGACTAATCTAACTGCCTTCTATGATGAGATAACTGGTTCTGTGGATGAGGAGAAAGCCGTGGACATGTTGTTCCTTGACTTTAGCAAAGCTTTTGATGCGGTCTCCCACAGTATTCTTGCCAGCAAGTTCAAGAAGTATGGGCTGGATGAATGGACTATAAGGTGGATAGAAAGCTGGCTAGATCATTGGGCTCAACGGGTAGTGATCAATGGCTCCATGTCTAGTTGGCAGCCAGTATCAAGCAGAGTGCCCCAAGGGCTGGGGCTGGTTTTATTCAATATCTCCATTAATGATCCGGAGGACAGCGTGGATTGCACTCTCAAGTTTGCAGATGACACTAAACTGGGAGGAGAGGTAGATACGCTGGACGGTAGGCATAGGATACAGTGGGACCTAGACAAATTAGAGGATTGGGCCAAACAAAATCTGATGAGGTTCAACAAGGACAAGTGCAGAGTCCTGACAGAGAATGCTTTTGATGCACAACCTTCTGTCATGATAACATGTATTCATTTCATAACATGTATTACAGGCATCTATTTAAAACACTTGAACTATACAGTATTTCATTAGGACTGTGTTCTGAAACTGATGCAATCCGAGCATGAGCTAAATAGAGCTGTGAAAAAATAATTGAATCAGAAGAACAACAGGCAAAATGTGCCTATTCAGTGGTTTCTCAAAAAGACAAATAATCCCATATTTTATTTGGAAGTAATGTACAAATTTCATTTCTTGTTAAAAGCAGCCCCTTCCCACATCTTTAAACTCTACAGGTAAGTTTGGATATGTTTGTAGTTCAGGAACAGTATCCCCGATAACGTTACAGCAAACCTGGTGGCTGAACTTTGTGACTTTGTCCTCACCCATAACTATTTCACATTTGGGGACAATGTATATCTTCAAATCAGTGGCACTGCTATGGGTACCCGCACGGCCCCATAGTATGCCAACATTTTTATGGCTGACTTAGAACAACGCTTCCTCAGCTCTCGTCCCCTAATGCCCCTACTCTACTTGCGCTACATTAATGGCATCTTCATCATCTGGACCCATGGAAAAGAAGCCTTTGAGGAATTCCACCATGATTTCAACAATTTCCATCCCACCATCAACCTCAGCCTGGACCAGTTCACACAAGAGAGCCACTTCCTGGACCCTACGGTGCTAATAAGTGATGGTCACATAAACACCACCTTATACTGGAAATCTACTGACCGCTATGCCTACCTACATGCCTGCAGCTTTCATCCAGACCACACCACACGATCCATTGTCTACAGCCAAGCTCTACGATACAACCGCATTTGCTCCAACCCCTCAGACAGAAACAAACACCTACAAGATCTCTATCAAGCATTCTTACAACTACAATACCCACCTGCTGAAGTGAAGAAACAGATTGACAGAGCCAGAAGAGTACCCAGAAGTTACCTACTACAGGACAGGCCCAACAAAGAAAATAACAGAACGCCACTAGCCATCACCTTCAGCCCCAGCTAAAGCCTCTCCAATGCATCATCAAGGATCTACAACCTATCCTGAAGGATGACCCATCACTCTCACAGATCTTGGGAGACAGGCCAGTCCTTGCTTACAGACAGCCCCCCAACCTGAAGCAAATACTCACCAGCAACCTCACACCACACACACAAAAAAACACTAACCCAAGAACCTATCCTTGCAACAAAGCCCGTTGCCAACTGTGTCCACATATGTATTCAGGGGACATCATCATAGGGCCTAATCACATCAGGCACACTATCAGAGGCTCATTCACCTGCGCATCTACCAATGTGATATATTCCATCATGTGCCAGCAATGCCCCTCTGCCATGTACATTGGTCAAACTGGACAGTCTCTACGTAAAAGAATAAATGGACACAAATCAGACGTCAAGAATTATAACATTCAAAAACGAGTCGGAGAACACTTCAATCTCTTTGGTCACTCGATTACAGACCTAAAAGTTGCAATTCTTCAACAAAAAAACTTCAAAAACAGACTCCAAGGAGATACTGCTGAATTGGAATTAATTTGCAAACTGGATACAATTAATTTAGGCTTGAATAAAGACTGGGAGTGGATGTGTCATTACACAAAGTAAAACTATTTCCCCTTGTTTATTTCCCCTTGTAAAGTGCTGGAAATGGCCCACCTTGATTATCACTACAAAAGGTCCCCCTCCTGCCCCCTTCCGCTCCCGCTCTCCTGCTGGTAATAGCTCACCTTTCCTGGTCACTCTTGTTACAGTGTGTATGGTAACACCCATTGTTTCATGTTCTCTGTGTATATAAAATCTCCCTACTGTATTTTCCACTGTATGGATCCAATGAAGTGAGCTGTAGCTCACGAAAGCTTATGCTCTAATAAATTTGTTAGTCTCTAAGGTGCCACAAGTACTCCTTTTCTTTTTACGGATACAGACTAACACGGCTGCTACTCTGAAACCTATAGTGACAGGGATTTCATTCCTTCCTTTGAGAAACTCATCCAACATCTAGTAGATCTCATTGTTAGGAAGCTTTTCCTGATGGAACACCACTTTCTCCATCATGCTACTAACAGTGTTTATAGAATAACTGCTATTTTTTAAAGAGGCAATGACATATACAAGGTATGATTCTCACCTAATATAATAAGGTACTGAGTTTACTTTGCCCCCCGTCTCAATTACAAAAAACACACACTGAAAACACTTCTGTTATACTTAGTGGTTCATTTCTTACATGTTCCCGTTGGTTACCTTGGTAGGATGCATAAGCTTTCGTGATGCATCCAATGAAGTGAGCTGTAGCTCACAAAAGCTTATGCTCAAATAAATTGGTTCATCTCTAAGGTGCCACAAGTACTCCTTTTCTTTTTACGAATACAGACTAACACAGCTGCTACTCTGAAACCTTGGTAGGATGACAGATAATGAGTGATAACAGAAATGTGTCTGTTGGTGATCTACCCAGAGAGACCAGCTTAGATATTTACTTGGCCTGTAAGCAGCTTTCCCCTTCCTAAACATAAGATTAGTTAAGGAATGGTTACTTTGTTTGTAATGGTTATGTAAGACCTCAAGAGAACATTCTTCCTTCTTGGGTGGTTGAGGAGATGCAGGCATTAGCAGTTATAATTATCTCATTAAATTTCACAGGCAGGGGCATATTAAAATGCATAGGTAGCAATGTGCCTAATTCTACAGAAAAGTTTTAAGACCACAGCTCTGGTCAGAGTCCAAATCCACTTAAAATGCTGTCACTGCAAAATGTTCTGTGTTATAGTCAGACCAGGAAAGATTTCCCAAGCAAAGTGGTTTACCATAATAACTTCATAGCAGTCCCACATCAAAAGTATTTGAGAAATATAATATTAAGCAACAGTGTTATTAAGAGATGTTCGGAACTGTTATGTCTCTGGGAAATGCATGTGTCAAAACTAGAATAGAAAAGTTAAAGGGCCTGATCCTGCTTCCACTGAAATCTGTCTACTTTGTGGGTTTTTTAATAGCACTTATCACTTAGTAAGTGATCACTTATCACTTCATTTGAATGTTTCCATTAGCTTCAGTATAAAGTAGGAACAGGAGCAGGCCTCAGATTTGAGTTTTGGTTCAATTAAACTTCAATATGAGGCTGATCCAAAGTACATTGTAATCAATGGAAAAACACTCTTGCTTTTAGTTGATTTTGGATTAAGCTCTATCTTTGTAAAATTCCAAACTATTCAGAGCCACATTATACCCAGAGCTGTGCATCAACCCTGCAATAATACTGTGAATGGAGAAGCTGCCAAGAGTTGAATGCAAGCTGCAAAGATTGACAAATGATGGAGACTCGAAGAACAATAGTAGCTTGCTGCCAAGAGTTGACAGCCAGAGGACCCCAGATTTTTGTGTTTTACTAGTAGTACAGGAGGACTGAACATTCTAGTCCCTTGTTTGCTTTCTATTTCTCTAGTGCTATGTAGCTGGGCCAGAGCCTATCCTAGTGTAAATCAGTGAAGCTCCACTTATGCCATGGAGCTATGCCAATCTACACTAGCTAGGATCTAGCCTAAATTAAACTCTTCATGGCACACATCTTGCCTTCTTACTTGTCTGTAAAGCTTCTACTATGCCACTGGCATTAAATACATTATAATACATGCATGGCAAGGAAGGTGGGGTGGGGGCTTGCAAGGGGAGGAAAATCCCCATAAAGATCCCACTCCTACTGGCTTCAGTGGTTCAGAATTGGGCCCTAGATGACAGTATACAGTCTTGTACTATGCAATTAAAAAATCCCCCGAAATATGTACCCCGAAAAGGTTCTATCTCAGTAATAAAGAAAGACCAAGCACTGGACACTTCGTTATGAATGGGTGACTTGGTCTGACTAAAGTAAGAATTGATCTGAACTTAACACAAAACTTGAAGCGAACCTTTCAGTTTATTTAAATTTTAAAAATATAGATATGACTTATTTTCACATTAAGCATTTAGCTGGTTTATCAGAACAAACCTCTGAGCCTTTTGAGCTCATCCATTACTGTATCTGGCTGACCAAAAATAACGTTATTTGATTTATTGCATTTTCTCTTCCTTTTATTACAACTGAACATAGGGTGGTTGCTGCTTCAGCACATTCCTGCACTAGATGAAATACTGATATTCAAATTAGTCAGGAGTGAACTACAGAAAGGTCCGAAGTTTCAGAACCCTTGGGCTGGCCCTGTGCATAGTGATGTGATCACAGAGGATATGGGTTGGTTACATTTTGGTGGGGAGGGGAAGGAACGCAAAAAATTGTTTGATTGCCCCCTTCCTAACCACATTTCTTCTCCTCTGACTAAGGATGCATATTCCATAATGTACCCTTCGCTCTGTGTGGCTGTGATTAGGGCCAAAATTTCACCTTATAAGCTCAGAATAAGCAAGTGGCTCCAGACCTACTTCAATAAGCTGCTGTATCAGTCACAGTGTACTTCAGCCATAATTGTCCTGGAACTGGAATAGAAGAAAAAAACAATATACCATCAAGGCATGGAAGGTACATAGAAATAATTATAAAGATGTGGTCATCATGTGAATTGAAGGCACAGTGCTGAAAAGCAGCTGCTGTAGGTCAGAAATGAAGTTATGGGAAGGAAGGTTGAAGAGAAGTTTGCAAGGAATGGAAAAGATTAGTTTTATTTGCTGTACAAGGTGGCTGGTCCCTTTGGGGAGACCCAGCCCAGATCCCCTGCGTCAGAGCAGTCAGGCCCAACTGAGGGGGCAGGGCTACACCTGGGGCTATAAATGTCCGTCAGTGGGCAGAAAGGGGAGGAGAGATTGAGGTGGGCTGGGGAGAGTAGCACAGAGGAGTGGAGCTAGCTCCAGTGCGAGGCAGGGCCCGGAGCAAAGGGCTAGGTGTCCAGGAAGGTCGCCACGGACCTGCTGTTACAGAAGAGAAGAGCTGGCGGAGAGTGGAGTTGGCTGAATAAGGCCTGGCTGAGAAGGGTGAACTGTGGTACTGCTTGTGTTTGATTTCTCTATGTTTGAAAAATAAACCTATTGAAAGGAGACTGGGTGGGGCAGTGTATGTTTGGAAGGTGGTGAAAAGCCCTGCCCTGTAACATATGGTGGAGAATGTGGGAACTTTGATTGGCCCTGATATAAGAGAAGAATGATGTAAATTTTGGGGGGCCAGTGAAGAGAAAGCTGAGCTCATGATATTGACTGACCCCCTCTAGTTTTGGGGGCTAAGGGGAAAATGGAGGAGGTGATCTGCCTGTTAGTAACAGGGAAGCTGCAACAGATGGCTGTGATATAGTGGCAACAAGAATATCAGCAGCAAATTCAGACTCTGCTGATGCAATTGAGGTGGAATCAAAACAAGAATCAGGAGGCGCAATTCGCCACACAACAGAGGTGGCAAGAAGATCACTTTCAACATCAAGAGTGGTTATAGAAATGATTGGGCCAAGGGACACTAGGTAACATGATCAGTGTTGGGACCATGGGACAGCTGGTCCTGGGCTTGGAGAAGCTGGGACCAGAAGATGGTCCCCAGGCCTTCTTCTGAACATTTTGAGAGAGTGACAAGGACAGCAAGCTGGGAGGAATCAACATGGGCATCCCACATAGCACTATTCCTGAAGGGTAAGGCACAGGTGACTTACTGGGCACTAAGTGATGTCCAGGCCAGTTCCTATCAAGTCATGTAGGCAGCCATTTTGGACCAATTAGAGCTTATTTCAGAGGCATATAGCCACCAATTTTGAGTAGAACCATTTCTGCAAGGGGCACCACAGATAGTGGCCCAGCAAGTACAGGATCTTGTGGCTTGGTATCTCTTTCCTGAGACCAGCTTGATAGAGAGACTCTTGGACCAAACTGTCTTAGAGCAGTTTCTAAAGGTTCTACTTGTGTGAGCCCAGAGCTGGGTAAGGTGCTTTCAGCTGGCTTCAGTGGAATCTGTTGAATGAGCAGATGACTTCTTTGAGGCCAAGGGAAATGAGCAGCTGGGGTGGTATGGCAAACTGAGGGAACCGTAGGGGGAAAGACCCCGGTGACCAAAACTTGAAGGATACACAATGGGCGAGGGTAATGTAGACCAGCATCTCTTAATACGCATCTTGTTTATCCATGGTGAGACACACATCTGCCCTATAGCAAAAGTTGACCTGGAGAGCCAGGTCCAGAGAGCTCAGCAGTACGTCAGCATGGTCAAGGATCTGCCCTGGCTCATAATTCTGGGTAAAGACTGGATGGGTTTCTCAGCCCTTATGCTGCAGGAAGTAGAACAATGCAGGACAGGGAGGATCCAGGGTCAACTGGAAAAGGAAATAAGGGGGCTGGAAGCTGGAGTAAGGATGGCGAAGAAGGGCAGAGAGGGAGCTCATGATCATCCCCAAGGTCATGGGGGAATATCTTAAAAGATGTCTACAAAAGTTGGAGGAAGTAAGCACCTCATAGGAAAACATTATTAAACAGCTAGTGGTTTGGAACAAGAGTTAGCCCGGGTTCAAGTGGAGGTTGAGAAACAACAATGTTTAATCCTGGAGTAAGAGTTGGCCAGGCTCCATATAGAGAAAAGGAAGAGAATGGAGGCTGGTGGGAACCCAAACAGAGTCTCAGTCCCAACAGGGTACCATGGGGACCTAGATTGGGCTTCCAATAAACAAGCTAGCTTTAGGACCCAGATAGGCCTCACCAACAAGTAGAGGCCCAGTCAAGAGGCCAGGGTGGAAGCAGAGCTCCAGTAGGGGAAGGGAGATGAGGAATACCTGTTTTAGGGCTCCCGTCCTGTGGGGTCGGGAAATCTCAGAACAATTAGAAGTGGCAGAATACAAGTCACAGGACATCAGGTATGAGAGAGAGCAACTGGAGGCAGACCTTCATTTCACCCAGGAGGAAAGAGGATGCTTAATCCTCATGGTCAATGAATTGCAGATTGAGTTAGGAATGATGTGTGCAGAGACTGAAATGCCTATGGGTTCAGGGCCCTCTAAGTTCAGGCAGAGAAGATGAGACTATATATTGACTGTGCCCAGTGAGGTTGAATAGGTGACCATGACCCCACTGTATAGGACTCAGGAGGTCTGGGACTCTGGGTTTGTTCCTTGTAGGACTGTATTATGGTCCCATGGCACTTGGGGAACCCCCTGTGCTGTGTTTGAGTTTATGTGTAATGTGAAATGCTTTATGGAATGTTTGTGTTGTATTAAATGAGTGTGGGGAATGTTTCAGTTGGTTTGGGAAAATTTTGGGGTCTCCTTTGGAGTGGAAGGGCCTGGAGTATTATTAAAAGGAATGTTTTCTCAAATATGTCTGTGGGAAATATATTTTACTTTGGGACGGGGAGAGAGTAGCCTCAGGAGACATCTCACAGGTCAAAGAGAAAAAAACATGGATTTTTTTTTTCCTGAGGCCCACAAGTGTGGCGCCATTCTCCTCAGCCATTCTCCTGAGCTCTCCCTCCTGCGCGGGGCTGGCATTGCCGCTTGCCCCCCTGCACGTTCCTCCGCGCCCCACTGGGCAAGAGCAAATAGGATAAATGCCCAGTTTTGCCAAAAAAGGTAGACGGCTGGGACAACGCTTAAAAAGGGGACTGTCCCAGTCAAAATGGGACATAGGTCACCCTAAATAGCATTGGTTAAGCTGCTGTACTTTGTTTGATCCATGGGCTTGTAGCAATCCTGGAACTCTGTAAGCATACTCTGTTATGGCTGGAAGGATTCATTTGCTGTCGGTAGGTTATCTGTAGCACAAGAACTGGAGGCAAAAGCATGTTTAGTGTGTAGGTGTACTGCAAACTTGAGGTACTTTGATGGTATTGGAAATTAGCCTTGCAATAGCTACATAGAACTGTCTTTTTATCCAGTGCAATCAAAGCTGTGATTAATCGCAACTAATTTCTTTTAATTGCTTGACAGCCCTACTTATCAAGCACAGTCTTGAAAACAAGTTAGTTTTTTTGTCCCCACTTACTCCTCCTTTGTCACTTCCAACTGATAAGTCTCCATGACCTTTCACTTTGCACTAGGGCTGTTTATTAAATATTGATTCACAGCACGATTAACATGTTAATTTTTTAATGCATTAATTGCACTTGAGAGGCAGTAGGGGGGGCTGGAGCCCTAAGCCCTGGACCTCCACAGGCGGTGGTGGAATTGGAGTGCCAAGACCCACATCCCCCAGGGGGCTGAAGCTAGAAGCCCCGTGTCCTGAGAGAGGCTGAAGCCTGGAGTCCCCAGGGAGGCTGAAGGCTGGAACCCCACACCCCAAGCAGGGGAGGGGGGTTGAAGGTAGGGGATCACCATTTTTTCTAGTGGGGGAAGGGTCACAATTTTTTTTTAAGTCCAAATGGGGTCACCAGCACAAAACGTTTGATAAACATTGCTCTAAAGTTTTATATTGTTTTATTTTTGAGTGCAGCTATGTACAAAAAAAATCTGCATTTGTAAGTTGCACTTTCACAATAAAATGATTGCACTACAGTACTTGCATGAGGTGAATTGAAATATACTGTTTCTTTTGTTTATCATTTTTACAGTGCAAATATTTGTAATAAAAAATAATATAAAGTCACCGCTGTCAACTTGGTACTCTGTGTGTTGTAAATGTAATCAATATATGTGAAAATGTAGAAAACATCCAAAATATTTAAATAAATGGTATTCTGTTATTGCTTCACAGTGTGATTAAAACTGCAATTAATGGCGATTAATTTTTTTTAAATTCGCGATTAATCATTAATTAATTTTAGATCCTAGGTTTGATGAAGTTGGGATATGTATTGGTATTAGCTGGAAATGGAAGTGAAAGTAGATGTCTTTTGATTAGTTCAAAATTTATTTTCAAATGACAGATTTTCCTGTCTGACCCCCACCAAAATACATGTGGCTAAATTCATACCTGGTGCAAATAGGTTTAACTCCATTGTATTCCATTGTCTGCATTTACATTTTATCAACTTAGACTAGACGTAAATCTGCCCTGTGGTAGCAATTCCCATACAAGAATGTTAAAGGGCTCCTATTCCAGCATAGGGATAACAGAGCCCTGGCTGTGTCCCTTTTAAAAGATCACATTATTACAGGATTTCAGTAAATATAATAGTAAAACAAACTTTGGGTTCTATTTCACACAAAAACTTTGAAACCTGTAGTTAAAGTTTAAAAATGTATCATTTCAAGCAAATTTAGAAAATATTTTCTTTTAAAAAATGAGATAAGATGCCATATGTATACATATAAGTAATCAAATATACACTCAGGGTAGCCCAAAAAACTAAATTCTGCTTTTATAGAACTCCCGAAGTTATTGTGTTGGGGGAGAGAGTTAGGGAATGGGTGTGAGTGTAAAATATATATGTGGTGTAATTTCTCATAATATTTAAATACTGTTAAGTTGGTTCCTTTAAACTTTTACAAACATTTAATCATGGCGGGAGTCCTTCAACCTCAAGTTTGAACCCTTCGGGAATTTTTACCACTGGGTTATAAACACCTGATAATTGGGTTTATACAGAAATTCCTGACACAACTTCAACTAAGGTGGCATACTAGTAAAATTAGGAAAACACTGGATGATGTGATTAATGCCATTTTAAGTAGATGACCTAAGTCCCTTTAGAATTATGTGATACCTGCTAATGGCTGAATGTATTCAAAGCAAAAAGTAGAAGTCTCACATTAGAAAATGGAGAATTCATGAAGCAACAACATCTTGTTACAACATGTAGTAAATTATGCCCACCATAACTTACTGGAATCCCTGCTTCTCATTCAAGGTAAATTTTTAATTACTGTCAGTAACAGGAAATAATAGCAAAGCATAAATTATAGCTAGTTTGTAGTCAAAATTCAAAATAATTCCTATCATTTGGGCATTGACTGATCTTTGTTCATATCTATCTATCTGTTTATATGAACACAAACACACAATCAATAATGATTTTGCAGGGTACCTAATTACACTAAGTTGTCACTACATGTTGGAGAAGCACTGAAGTAAATAGAAATGTTTGCATTAGTGAGAGCTACAGGATTAGGTCCCATGCGTGACAATTAGCTGACCATTCTTTGATCCTATTAAAGAAATCCTGGTGGGTTGGCTGTGACCAGGCTCAAGGTATGGATGAGAGAGGCAGTCGACCTGCAGTCCAATTTCAAAGGGACGCCAGATTGCTGTGCCACCACTATTTTTTTTTTTGTCCATTTTTCCCTGCTGTGACTGGCAGGCCCATTTTGGCTCCACTGGTTTGCCAGCTGTGCTGGTATTTTGTTTTTGTTTTCCTCCACTGCCAAATGTTTTCCACCCTGGCTGGAAAAAAAGGCTAGTGCCATTCTTGGATGCCCCAGGGCCAGTTATAGCTTTTTGATCCTTTACCTGATTATAGCACTAGGCTAGCTGGAGCAAGTCATAAGAATATATAAGAACGTCCCACTGGGTCAGACCAAAGATCCAACTAGCCCAGGATCCTGTCTTCTAGCAGTGGCCAACACCAGATGCCCCAGAGGGTAACCATCAAGTGATCCATTTCCTGTCGCCCATTCCCAGCTTTTGGCAAACAGAGGCTAGGGACTCCATCCCTGTCCATCCTGGCTAATAGCCATTGATGGACCTATCCTCTATGAATTTATCAAATTCTTTTTCGAACCCTGATATAGTCTTGGCTTTCACAACATCCTCTGGAAAAGAGTTCCACAGGTTGACTGTGCATTGTGTGAAGAAATACTTCCGTTTGTTTGTTTTAAACCTGCTGCCTATTAATTTCATTTTGTGACCAACCCCCCACCCATAATTCTCATGTTATGAGAAGGAGTAAATAACACTTCCTTATTTACTTTCTCCATGCCCAGAGACCTTTATCATAACCCTGCCTTTGTCGTCTCTTTTCCAAGCGGAAAAGTCCCAGTCTTATTAATCTCTCCTCATATGGAAGCTGTTCCATACCCCTAATCATTTTAGTTGCTCTTTTCTGAACCTTTTCCAATTCCAATATATCTGTTTTGAGATGTTGCGACCACATCTTCATGCAGTATTCAAGATGTGAACATACCCTGGATATATAGAGAGACAATATGATATTTTCTGTCTTATTATCTATCCCTTTCTTAATGTTTCCCAACATTCTGTTTGCTTTTTTGACTGCCGCTGCACATTGAGTGGGTGTTTTCAGTTATCCACAATGACTCCAAGATCTCTCTCTTGATTGGTAACAACTAATTTAGACCCCATCATATTATATGTACAGTTGGGATTATGTTTTCCAATGTGCATTACTTTGAATTTGCATTTATCAACATTGTCATACTCTGGAGACTCCTCCTTGCAGCCTCAACACATCTATTATACTAAAAAGCATTGGAAGAGTTATGGCAAGTATCTGCTTCCTTTGTGGTTCAAAGGGAGGAGAGCCGGGTAAGAATCTGCTCCAATATTACCGTATCTCCATTTAATGTTAGAATCCTTGTAGCTGCTGCTGAATATGGAAACGGGATCTGTTTTGGACAGCAGCATGGAACTCAAACAGCCTCTCAAATTTTGCAGGCAGAAAGAAAAATAGCCAAGGTATACATCTTGACCAAGTTTTTCAGAAGTGACTAGTGAGTTTCAGCCCCTTAATTTCTGTGACCAACTTTGAACACTGCAGACAAGTCTAATTTTCAGAAGCTGGGTGCTCATCACTTTCTGAAAATCAGGCCCTTTTAAAAAGCCTCAAGTTCAGAACCCAAAAACTGAGGCACTGAAAAATTACTAGCCACTTCTGAAAATCTTGGCCATAAACTTTTTATTGAGTTTTGTGAAAATATGAAAATTTTATATAACTAGCATTCAACAAGTAAAATATTTAAAATAATATAATTATGCAAGTCATGCTATAAAAATAGAGTATTCATCAGATTTCCCTGATTTCCCTTCCCAACCTCCACTTTAATTCCAAAATGAATTTAACAGTATGTTCACAAACTCCTGTTGTTAGAGATTAATACTTTATGCCCTTGAAACTGTCGGATTAGAAACCGTCAGATGATAATACAACATTGATTCTACTGCTTTCAACTCTTGAAAAAACCAGACCACTAACATAAGATTGGTACTGAGGTGAAGGAAATAAGAGGCATGATGGTAATCAGAATGATGTGATATTATGGTCTGATATCTTGTGAACCCTCTAAGCTGAAAAAAATGTCCTCCTCATTGGAAAATGGAGATTCCTAGTTCTTCAGCGATATATAACATTTGTTTCTATTCCGGATGGTTCGTGAGATAATATACATTAAATATGTCACTGGTCCTTCAGACCAGTCTGATTTACAGGCAATTTACCAGTCAGATCCAGTTTTTCAGTACCCTAAGCATCCTGAACCAGCCCACTTTGGCACCTGAGGCCAAAGCCTCCTTTCCTGTGTAAAGTCTGAATAAATGTTCTCTGCCAAGGATTCTTCCGATGAGTCAAGAAAGGAATCCTAGCCCGTAGGCTGTGGAGTGCTCACATAACCATGTCACAGCTGATACTGAATTCATTACTACAATGATGCTTTCCAGTAGCATCTATGGCTGCTGCCATTCAAGCTTCCTGGTGGTTGTTGGTGAAGAGACTAGGATTTATAAGTGTTGTTTCTACTAAAAAGATCTAATTATTCCATATAAATAGATGTCAGAACCAAACATGGTGAAATCCTAGTTCTATTGAAGTCAATGGAAGCTTGGCTATTGACTTCAAGGAGGTCAGAATTTCACCCATGGTTTTTCTATTCCATCACAAAAATGTGGACTCTCTAATCATTTACTTATAGCACACTTGAGTATGACATTTTGATAGGTAAAAAGAGAAAGCACCTGCTTTCTATTAAGGCATGTGTTTTTTGGAATTGCACATAATGAGTAAATTATTACGTTGGTTGTGGTATCTTTTTCAAAAACAATTACTGTGGTCTTCAAAGCATTACACTGGCATGAACCCATTCTTGTCAGTAAATTTTAATTAAATTAAAGTTAATGTTTAATATTGTTTGTTATAAAGTGTTATATGACACATGCTTTCCAGGCCTTGATGTTCCTGTTGAAAAAGCTGTTTGGAATAAACGTAAAGAGAACCCATATATTTCACTTGTCACCACAGAACACCACACAACAATTGGTCACAGCTCAAAACACGGCAAATCAGTTCTTGTTTTATTTTGTTTTTCTTAAGCAAAACTTCAGAAGGAAAGAGGAATAAACTTTTTATAGTATTTTAATTAGGCATGGTATAAAGTTACTTGACTAAAATATATATTATTTGTACAAAAATTTTTTTTTGAAGTTGGAAAAAGTTGGGTTCACTTTTTCCCTCCATTATTTGTATTTTTAGATACCTCTGCATTTCCAAGATCTAGGCAAGACAAGAAATCATTCTAGCCGATCAATAGTATGCAGATAGAAAAAAAATACTTATAGACAGAGGTGGTTTCTATTAGATGTGGTTTCTGTTAGATGTCAACAAGTATTTGCAAACATTTGATCCAATAATAACATAAAAATTTGCTTTGACATTCCTTGCAACAATCTGCTTTATTTGATTTCTATGAACACTTTCATTAACTTTTTTTTCCACAAAAATTATTGTGGAAAGAAGAGCTGTCATTAACATTTGGCCAAATATGTATTGTTACAAGTATTTATGATGTAAGTGTTTGCCTACCTTCTAGAATTTTCTGTGAATTTGGGAATTATCTAGTTAGGAATCAAAGGCAATATTATATGGCTTACATATACAGTCACATAGGGCTATTAGCGCTATTCCCATTAAAGCCAATTGTCTTCAGTGGTGCACAATCATCATCATGAATTACAAATAGTAAATATTCAAAGCAGAGGTTAGACGGAATAATTTTTGAACTACCCATCGGCTGAAATATGTTTGCATAAACCATTTTGAATCACACCTTAATGAAATTCTAGTTCTGTTCTTAGATAATTCATTAACAAAATAGGGACTACAGTTTGACTATATTATCCAAAAGCAAAGAGTTCACTTAACTCTAGTCCACATTCCTTTAATCTAGTTCAGCCACTGTTTATAGGGAAGTCCAGGCTTAGCACCACACATATGGTGTTTCAATACATCAAGAAGCCAATATTGTATCAGATTGAATTGCCAAGGAAAGGGAACTGCTCAGTTGTTGATTCAATCCCAAATCCTTTTTTGCTAGTTAATTTTTATAAAATTGATACCCAATATTTGATTTTTTATAAGCAAGCTATCTGAGCTGATATTTCTTCACGTTGATTCGATTAAATGGTGCAATAGTACTATCATGTATGTTACAGTGGACATTCAGGTTGTGCCTTTTAATGACAGATCTTAGGTAAAATATAGATAAGGAATAGAAATGTCCCTATAAGAGATACTAGAGAAATATTGCAACGAAAAGCACAGATATGAAATTATACTGACCTAATGAAAACAATCATCAAACATGTTAAGATTTAGAACCATTCCTATGACATCCTACTCAAAAGGTTAATAATAGATTCAGAATGTGCTACATAGTTGTCATAATCCACTGTATCAAATGCTAGTAAAAGATTTAGTGACATAAAAACAGAGTAACTGGCAATTAACAAGTCATGAAATATATGCAAGATCCTTGTGTATTAATAGCCAAGCTCTAGGTTTAAATTATTGTATTACAGCTTTATACTAGACTAGACTATACACTGTGCTAGTCTACGAGTGGATTGTTTAAATTTTATTTTGACTTATAATTTTATTTAACATCAATTTGAAAGAAAAGTCTAATAATACCATTGGTTAGAAGTTTATAAAACTAATGTTACTTAACTGTTCCAATCAAATTCTTATTTGGCTCCAAAGAAGGCTTTCCTGTTTATGGAAAAATGTAAAGGAAACTAATTTAGGCTAACCACAAAGCTCCTATATGAAATATTATGAGACAAGATTGTTGCAGAGGATTAGGTCAAGTGATTCCATTGGAAATAAGAAAACAGATTTTTTTTAAAATAATTATTTCTAAATAGAGCTGACTTGAATTTTGAATAACAAAATTAGATTCTGTGAAATTTGTCAATTACATATTCACATAAACATTTTCTGTCGATTAATTGCAGTCATCATAACTAAAAAAATTAATTGCTATTAAATTAATTGCTATTAAAAATTAATCACAGTTTTAATTACACTGTTAAACAATAGAATACCAATTGAAATTTATTAAATATTTTTGATGTTTTTCTACATATTCAAATATATTGATTTCAATTACAACACAGAATTCAAAATGCACAGTGCTCACTTTATATTATTATTTTAATTACAAATATTTGCACTGTAAAAATGATAAAAGAAATAGTATTTTTCAATTCACCTCACGCAAATACCATAATGCAATCTCTTTACTGTGAAAGTGCAACTTACAAATATATATATATTTGTTACATAACTGCACTCAAAAAACAAAACAGTGTAAAACTTTAAAGCCTACAAGTCCACTCAGTCCTACTTTTTGTTCAGCCAATCGCTAATGCAAACAAGTTTGTTCACGGTTATGGGAGATAATGCTGCCCACTTATTATTTACAATGTCACCTGAAATTGAGAACGGGCATTCGCATGGCACTTTTGTAGCCTGCATTGCAAGATATTTATGTGTCAGACATGCTAAACATTCGTATGCGCCTTCATGCTTCAGCCACCATTGCAGAGGACATGCTTCCATGCTGGTGACACTCCTTAAAAAATAATTTGTTAATTAAATTTGTGACTGAACTTCTTGGAGAAGAATGTCATGTCTCCTGCTCTGTTTTACCTACATTCTGACAAATATTTCATGTTATAGCAGTCTCAGATGATGACGCAGCACAGGTTGTTCATTTTAAGAACACTTTCACTGCAGATTTGGCAAAACTCAAAGAAGGTACCAATGTAACATTTCCAAAGATAGCTACAGCACTCTACCCAAGGTTTAAGAATCAGAAGTGCTTTCCAAAATCTGAGAGGGATGAGTTGTGGCCATGATTTCAGAAGTCATAAAAGAGCAACATTCCAATGCAGAAACTACAGAACCTGAACCACCAAAAAAAGAAAATCAGTCTTCTGCTGGTGGCATCTGACTCAGAAGATGAAAATGAACATGTGTTGGTTCGCATTGCTTTGGATTGTTTTCGAGTATAACCTGTCATCGCCATGGACGCATGTCCCCTGGAATGGTGGTTGATGCATGGAGGGACATGTAAATCTTTAGCACATCTGGAACATAAATATCTTGCAATTCTGACTACAACAGTGCCATGAGAATGCCTATTCTCACTTTCAGGGGATATTGTAAACAAGAAGCAGGCAGCATTATCTCCTGCAAACGTAAACAAACTTGTTTGTCTGAGCGATTGGCTGAACAAAAAGTAGTACTGAGTGGACTTGTGGGCTCTGAAGTTTTACATTTGTTTTATTTTTGAATGCAGGTTTTTTGTACATAGTTCTACATTTGTAAGTTCAACTTTCATGGTAAAGACATTGCACTACAGTACTTGTATTAGGTGAATAGAAAAAAAACTATTTCTTTTGTTTTTTACAGCACAAATATTTGTAATAAAAAATAAATATCAAGTGAGCACTGTATGCTTTGTATTCTGTGTTGTAACTGAAATCAATTTATCTGAAAACATATAAAGCATCCAAAATATTTAAATGAAAGGTATTCTATTGTTGTTTAACAGTGTGATTAATCATGCGATTAATCGTGATTAATTTTTTAATCACAGGATTAATTGCTATTAATATTTTATTAGTATATTCTTTTTAGTTTTTCTTATCCAGGGCCTGATCAAGCACCCACTTAAGCCAATAGGAGTTTCACTTCAATGAGTGTTGGATCAGTTCCTAGCTGTTTAAACTCTGATAATGATAAGACACAAAGGTTACTGAAGTCAATGAGGGAAAGGCTCATTTGAATAACCATAACTGCATTATTTTTCTCCCTTTCCTTTCCGTAAAATCCTTGTAGGCTTCCCTTCATTGCCTAAATGAAGTTTTAAGAGGGATCTGGAAAAGGTAGCTTATCAAACAATTTGTATAATAGTTACCATTAAAATCTTGACAGTTAACAGGGTATTTTGTGGCCACATTGCCAAGGAATCCTTTGGTATTTTACATTATCCAACATTCTATGTACATTCAAAGTACAAATGCTGCAGATAATTTTATCTTTAAAATTAACTGTATTTGTAAAGTTCAGCCATAATACAATAAGGTAACAGGGGTCAGGGTGTGAGAAGACGGGACCAGGGAAAAACATCACAGTATGATGTGGTTGCTTACAATGGTTCTATACTTACTTTATATTATTCTTTTTCTTTTAATTAAGTGACCACTCCGTTGTTAAGAATATTAATCCTTGTGCTTTTTTCACCTGTCTGGGCCTACATGGAGAATGAGGCAGCATGGAGAAATTATGATATTATACATGTAGTATTATATTTCTCTCCTTTCTATATAAGTTTACAGGAAGTTCTCTTATTTCCCATCTCATGGAGCCTTTACATTATTATCTTCAGCCCTACGTATTCCTTTCTATTCTGGAATGATATATAATTCTTTCTTTTCAGTGTTTCTTTAAATTAAAAAGTTCTGCATCTTAAACCAGGATTCTGATTTCTATTTCAGAAACCTGTGCAAGAAAGACCTAATAGGTTGAAATGTGCATTGTTTCCTCAATTTCCTGATAACATGGAAGGGCTGGGAATACTGTAGGTGCAAAATGAGAATAGCAGAACTAATAAAAATGCAGTTGTATTTGTTAAAGCTGGCCACTGCTCCAGAAAAGTCAGCAGTGGACACAAATTTACAGGATCTCAGCTGACTGTATTTTTCATATCTATGTTGCATTAAAGTTTCATGGAAAATACTGCATAAACCAAGTTAAACAAAACAAACCAATAACCCAACTGGTCAGAAAAAGTAATAAATGACCAGTAACATATTCATCCTAAAGACAAACAAAGAAATGAGAAAATGAGAGTCTGTGGAAGTTGAACCACTTACCCTGACGTTCTGGCCTTAATAAATATTCCTTAGCAGTACTGTTGTTTGGACTTCTGCATGCATTTGCTTATGTTGCTTCAACTAGTGGGCATGAAAATTAAGGTTTAGTTGTTCAACTGCTGTGTAGATGTCAGTATTGCCGACAAATTATACCATGATTTGTTATCTAGAAACAACTGACTAAACAAATGTATTTTCCCTCTCAGTATGCTGGATTTCTTCTTGGTATTCTGCAATTGTTTTATATATATATATATATATATATATATATATATATATATATATATATATATGTAAGCAACACAACTCCTGGCTGTTGCGCTCTGTCCCCTCTAGTGGCACTGAGACCACTTAGAGTAGCAGCCATGTTAGTCTGTATTCGCAAAAAGAAAAGGAGTACTTGTGGCACCTTAGAGACTAACCAATTTATTTGTGCATAAGCTTTGCATCCGATGAAGTGAGCTGTAGCTCACGAAAGCTTATGCTCAAATAAATTGGTTAGTCTCTAAGGTGCCACAAGTACTCCTTTTCTTTTTGAGACCACTTAGAGATGAATGAGTCTGCTACAGACTTCGCTAAGAACCATGTGGCTTTTAGATTATACAATAGAGGCTCATGCATTTAGCTCTAGAGGTCCCATGTTCGATCCTGCCCACCTACGACTGGGATCTGTCGGTGTAACATATAGGTAAAGACTGATAATCAAAACAAAAGTGTTATTTTGAGATAATTGAACTATCTCCCTGGTTATTATTCTCTTTAATATTTTATTCCATTAATTAATTGGTGTAGGAGAACCATGATTCAGGATATAGGTTTGAGTCATGTTAAACTCTGATTTGTAATAATGATCTTAGGTCCTGAAACAAAGACCAATGAAGGCAGTTGGGAGTCTTCCCACTGAATTCAGTTAGCTTTGGATCAGGCCCTAAGATCCACATTCACTGGATAAGTTTAAATTATTCCTAGAAACCTATAACTTGGGCAATCTGGAGCAATACTAGTCCTGCTAACCAAAAGCAGGAAACTTTTTCCTCTCAGGAACAGTGTGTCTTTCTGGGTCTACATGCTGAGTAAGACTTTCTCTTTCGTTAGGGTTACCTCAAATAGCAACTGTTGCTTAAGAATTCAAGACTCCTTCTTTCTGTGAACTGGTTCCAAAACTATTTTGCCCATGATCGGTCCTTGCAAGATGCAAACCAGTTATTACTTCTGACAGTGACTTGCATTATTACTCTTGAATTATAAGATGACTGCTCCTATTCAATGTAATGTTCTCTGACATTCATCTCCACAACACCCACAGGATGTGGTTCTGCTGCTCATCTTGTAAGGCTGTGGTATTGATTTTGCCTCCCACTTTCTACCTAAACAGAACATTAGTCTGGAAACACTGTCCACAGAGTAAACTGAACTGCCAATACCTACCAGAAGCAACCACCTACCTCCTCTAAAATCATCTAAGCACCAATTCAGTAAACCATTGCTATTAATCAAAGAACTTACAAACATGCTTAACTTTAAGTAATTAATTTCCAATTACTTTCATGATGGTTAAGCATGTACTAACATTCTTTACTCCATTCTTTCAGCCTTTTTAGGACCCACTAATTATGTTCAGAGAAGTTAGTGGACCAACAGCTATCTAAATTCTCAGATAAAGAAAGAGACACCAAGTTCACAAAAAAAATGCATCACTCATGTTCCCTAAACTTTTAACTCAAGCACTCATGGTATCTTCTTTGACAGGGTTACTGGGCTAGTGAATAAGGAAGCAACAGTAGAACTTATCTGTCTTGATTTTAGTAAGTGTTTTGACATAGTCTCACATTACATCATCATAAGCAAACTAGGGAAACGTACTCTAGATGAAATTACTATAAGGTGGGTGCAAAACTGGTTGTATTCAAAGAGTAGTTGCCAATGATTCACTGTCAAACTGGGGGTATGTATCTAGTGGGGTCCCAGAGGGGTCTTTCCTGAATCTGCTGCTAGTCAATATTTTCATTAATGACTTGGATAACTGAGTGGAGAGTATGCTTATAAAATTTGCAGAGGATGTCAAGATGGGAGGGACTGCAAGCACTTTGGAGGACAGGATTGGAATTCAAAATGACCTTGACAAATTGGACAATTGGTCTGAAATCAACAAGATGAAATTCAATAAAGACACATGCAAAGTACTTCACTAAGCAAAAAAAAAAAAAAAATCAAACACAGAGCTACAAAATAACTTGGGAGTAACTGACTAAACAGTAGTACTACTGAAAAGAGTGTGGGGGTTAAAATGGATCACCAGTGAATATGAGTTAACAATGTGATGCAGTTGTGAAAAAAGGCTGATATAATTCTGGGGTGTATTAACAGGAGTGTGTTATGTAAGACATGAGAGTTAAATGCCCACTCTATTGGGTCCAGTTCTGTGTGCCACATTTTAAGAAAAACATAGACAAATTGGAGATACTCCAGAGGAGAGCAACAAAAATGATAAAAGTTTTAGAAAACCTGATGTATGAGTAAAGGTTAAAAAACTGGGCATGTTTAGTCTTGAGAAAAGAAGAAAGAACAGTCTTCAAATATGTTAAGGGTTCTTACAAAGAGGATGGTGATCAATTGTTCTCCATGTCCACTGAAGGTAAGACAAGAAGTAACTGACTTAATCGGCAGCAAAGATTATTTAGGTTAGATTTTAAGAAAAACTTTCTAACTACAAGGACAGTTAAGCACTGGAATGGGCTTTCAAGGGAGGAAACTCTGTCACTGTAGGTATTTAAGAACAGATTAAGATAAACAATTGTCAGAGATAGTCTGGGTTTACTTGATCCTGTCTCAACGCAGTGGGGTAGGCTAGATGACCTCTCGAGTTCCCTTCCAGCCCGATTTTTCTGTGATTCTCTCTTATCTTTGTTCCTGGATTGACAAATGCTTTTTTCCCTTCTGACATCCATGGTTGGATTAGGTGGTAAGAATGAATAAAATAGCACAGAAATGTTCATTTCCTTTCCAAACCACACCAAAAGAAATCTTTCCATATCCAAGTATTTGGGAATTTGTGGCTCAATATTAGAGCTGGACTACTACTGCACACAATATTTCTGTGTGCCTTTGTTCAAATTTAAAAAAAAGATTGTTTTGGCTGTGTTCAAGCCCTCTTTTATTTTTTTTTTTTGGTTGAGTGAACATTTGAATTAGTTTTACTTGCAGTAATGTTTGGAGAAAGTGATTTTTATGTTCATCTAATAGAATTCTTGAGAACTGTGTATTTTTACTCATACATGCAGGCATTTGCACCGGAGGTGGTAGGTTTTATATGGAGTGCGTTATGGAATGATAAGCTGCCAAACTTTTTTTTTAGTACCCTGGCACAGAGATAATTAGAGAAGTCAGACAAGGATCTGACTACACACTTCACAGCTATGACTGAACATGTGGATGTGACAAGAGAAAATTAAAATTAAACTTTGCACTCAGCCAATAAATCTTACAGAAGCACAACTTATGTAGAAATTATGCCTCAGGCAAAGCTTGCGTGGCCCAGAAAAGCAGAAGATTAAATATGCTGAAATATCCTTCTTATCTATACATCTCCTTAAATGGCTACCTCCATGAGAGGTCTGTTGTCCTCTTCATATGGGTTATGACCGTGGCTTGCAAGAACTATAGTACAAAATCACTTTCTTTTTCCAATTTCAGATATAAACTTTTCAAAGCAGGGGCCATCCTTTGCTATATGTTTGTACACCACATACTACAATGGAACCCTGATCTTAGTTAGGGTTTCTGAGCACTGTTGTAATTACTAATACAATCAGCAGGTAAAATACATGCTTTGCAGGGTTTCTCTAGTTAAGTTAACTATTTGTCTTTGTAGATAACATTATCAATGAGTACTGTGCAGCCTCACCAATCCTTTTCAGTAATTGCTGTAATGTAATATTCCAAACACTGCATGTTTCTCTAAGTGAAATAATTATTTTTGGGAAAAAACAGCGCTTCTAATGTTTGGGTGCCTTGCAATTATAGGCAGTATGTTTTGTATAGTTAGTGTTAGGATATAGATATTCAGGCCTGTCTGTAAAGGTCTATACTCTAATTTAGGTGTATTCTTATCACTTAGCTAGTTATAGAGGTATAAAAGAGAGAATCAAAATCACTGCCTGACTGTATAAGGCCTTTTCTCACTGTGACAGTCTAAGGCCCTGTTCTTAGGCTAAGGCCTTTGGCTAAGCAGCAGAGGCAGCCATAAGCTGGGGAAGCGAACGGTCACATCCTCACATTCCAAACTAGTCACATTGAAATAAGGTGCTATTGGGCTGTTAGGAATATACTCCTGTCCTGATAATGCCTATCGCCTCCAGGGAAAGGGAAGTGCCTAGAAGATGTAAAAGGAAACTTAGTTTGATAGCATCCTGTCTGGCAAGAACTCACTTATCAATAGCTGGGATGTGAAATCCTCACTTCTGTGTTGTTCTATCATTGTAGTCCCCATTTCCCTATTGTTTGTCTGTATAATCTCTGCCTGGTTCTGTGATTGTTCCTGTCTGCTGTATCATTAATTTTGCTGGGTGTAAACTAATTAAGGTGATGGGATATAATTGGTTAAATAATCATGTTACAATATGTTAGGATTGGTTAGTTAAATTTCAGGAAAATGATTGGTTAAGGTATAGCTAAGCAGAACTCACGTTTTACTATATAGTCTGCAGTCAATCAGGAAGTAAGGGGGGGTGAATGGGAACAGAGAATGGGGGTGGGGAATTGGAATCATGTTTTGCTAAGGGGGGGGAATGGGAACAGGGACACAGTTAAGGCTCTGTGGTGTCAGAGATGGGAAGGGGGACACTAAGGAAGGAAACTGGAATCATGCTTGCTGGAAGTTCCCCCCAATAAACATTGAATTGTTTGCACCTTTGGACTTCGGGTATTGTTGCTCTCTGTTCATGCGAGAAGGACCAGGGAAGTAAGCGGGTGAAGGAATAAGCCCCCTAACAGTTAGGAACCTCAGTCTTATTGACTTTCAATAGGACTTAGGTTCCTAAATGCCCTAAATTACTTCTGAAAGTGGCATTTAGGCATCTAAGTCACTTAGCTACCTTTGAAAATTTCACCCATATTAACAAATCAGACTTGAAAACATCTTTCCGGTTGAAATAGTGCTGATGTTTTTTCTTCTTCTTTAGAATGTATATATGATAAACTTTGTTCATTATGCAGCCCACATGCCAGCACAGCATCTTTCTTCTTTCTTATTAGCTCCCAGGTGGTTCTACAATTAACTTTTCCTCAAATCTGGTGAAAAATGAGCTCCATATTTGCTGAGACCATTGCAAACAATGTTTCTTCTTCTTTTGCTGATGCAAAAATATTTGAAAAGGTTTTCAAGGAGTGACTGATAGTATTAACCGGTGGTGGAATATGAGATATGTTTGCGATGCATGCAGAATAAAACAAAAAAAATCCCATCTTGCGAAGCTAACAGTGGCTTAAACATCATTTAGTATCAGTCATCTTCAGAGTTTTGCAAAATTCAATATACAATACCTGCTTAGGCTGCCACGAGACTAAAGGCTACATTATAGCCTCCAACGTGTGTGGCTCCCCCCACTTACAATAATTGCAAATAGACAGAAGGCCAAAAATAGCATAGTGGTCTCATTCCTTTGTTTGCTGAAACATGGTCCTTTATGTCTATTGATCACTTTCATTTTGTAGCAATGACAAAACCCCAAAACTTACTTCTCACTGGGCCTGCTGATCGGATCTATTGTTTCATATAGATTAATGGAGTCTAAGGCAAGAAGGGACCATTAGCTCATATAGTCAGACCTCCTATATATCACAGGCCATTTCATTTTACCCAATTACTCCTATATAGAGCCCAATAATTTATTTCAGTCCTCAGGAGACTAAACCATTGTGCGCCACAGACAGAGAACAGGAGCAACTGAGGAGTCACCAGTGTGGGAGGCCCCTACAATTGCAGGCAATTGATTAGGTGAGATATGTCCCAATGATTCCAGCAGGAGAGCCAAACCCTCTGACGCAGAGGAAGATGAAACATTCCCAAAGTCCCTGCCAATCTGACCAGGGAGACAGTTCCTTACTGACCCCTAAAATGGGAATGTCAGGAGGGATTTGAACCCATACCTCTATACAGAGACAAGACTACTCAGAAGATGAGAAGACAGAAACTTGGTGCTAGTGTCATAGGCTGCTTTGCTTCCCAATAAGGCCAAGGACTTGATAGCCTTTTTACCCAATAATGTGTGATCTCTTCCCTGGTATTATTACAAATTGTATCTTTTCCCAGTTTGTTTCCTACCCATTTATTTGATTCACATATACTGTAAGTGGGGATAAACTCATCACTGTAAGCCCCTGAGCTTTCCCGTTTACTTTCTAATGTCTGTGTTTTTCATTTACAGTTACTAACAGTGTTTCTTACTTTGGCTTGTGCTCCAGCGTCAACTCCAAAGTAATAAATGTCTGATTTGCTTTCAGGATGACAGTTCAATCATCTCCTGCTGCAACACTGCCCGTTGCTCCTATCAAGAACTCATCTGCGCTGGTGGTGATGTTTTCCTCCTCTTTGTCCACACTTGCACAGTCTGTTAGAGCATGCACACTTTTGCAAAGTCATGTAATCCATTGCAATTCTTGCATCCTTTCCCACATGCCAGGCACTGTCTTGGCTTGTGTTGGTTGACATAGCATCCGTGAGCAGTTTTTCTTGGATTCCCTCTTCGAGCTCATCTGCCTTTTGGTCTGAGGTCTATTGCTTTGAACAAAGGACACCCCAAAATTCAACTCACCTCTTTTCCCCCAAAGAATACATTGATTTCTACTGTAGAATCATCCCATCAAAGACACAGAGAGTGAAACAGGCAGTGTTTGACACTTGTTCTGCTGTGATTCTCCTTTCCTTGCCCCTTGTATAATCATTTACACCTGGGCAAAATGAGTATAAAACAGTGCCAGATGGGAATGGTGGCCTTTTATATCCATTTTGCATAGGTTTAAGTAGCTACACAAGCTGCAAGAGAGCAGAAAACCCAGCCCAGGATTATGTTTCTGTTTTTAAATCTGAATTGAACTACAACTTTTTGAACAAAGATGGAAAGCAAATTAAAATATTATTATATCAGAGAAAAATAAATAAAAGATCACATTGGATTAGAATTTATATTTGTTCACTATATTCACAAAAAGAAAAGGAGTACTTGTGGCACCTTAGATACTAACAAATTTATTTGAGCATAAGCTTTTGTGAGCTACAGCTCACTTCATCAGATGCATTCAGTGGAAAATACAGTGGGGAGATTTATATACACAGAGAACATGAAACAATGGGTATTACCATGCACACTGTAAGGAGAGTGACCAGGTAAGGTGAGCTATTATCAGCAGGAGAGCAGGGGCGGGGGGGGGGAGGGATCATTTGTAGTGATAATCAAGGTGGGCCATTTCCAGCACTTGACAAGAATGTCTGAGGAACAGTAGGGTGGTGGGGAAATAAACATGGAGAAATAGTTTTACTTTGTGTAATGACCCATCCACTCCCAGTCTTTATTCAAGCCTAAGTTAATTGTATCCAGTTTGCAAATTAATTCCAATTCATCAGTCTCTCCTTGGAGTCTGTTTCTGAAGTTCTTTTGTTTAAGAATTGCAACTTTTAGGTCTGTAATCGAGTAACCAAAGAGATTGAAATGTTCTCCCACTGGTTTTTGAATGTTATAGTTCTTGACGTCTGATTTGTGTCCATTTATTCTTTTATGTAGAGACTGTCCAGTTTGACTGATGTACATGGCAGAGGGGCACTACTGGCACATGATGGCAAATATCACATTGGTAGATGTGCAGGTGAACGAGCCTCTGATAGTGTGGCTGATGTGATTAGGCCCTATGATGGTGTCTCCTAAATACATATGTGGACACAGTTGGCAACGGGCTTTGTTGCAAGTCTAGGCTCCTGGGTTAGTGGTTCTGTTGTGTGGTGTGTGGTTGCTGGTGAGTATTTGCTTCGAGTTGGGGGGCTGTCTGTAAGCAAGGACTGGCCTTTCTCCCAAGATCTGTGAGAGTGATGGGTCATCCTTCAGGATAGGTTGTAGATCCTTGATGATGCGTTGGAGAGGTTTTAGTTAGGGGCTGAAGGTGATGGCTAGTGGCGTTCTGTTATTTTCTTTGTTGGGCCTGTCCTGTAGTAGGTAACTTCTGGGTACTCTTCTGGCTCTGTCAATCTGTTTCTTCACTTCAGCAGGTGGGTATTGTAGTTGTAAGAATGCTTGATAGAGATCCTGTAGGTGTTTGTTTCTGTCTGAAGGGTTGGAGCAAATGCGGTTGTATCGTAGAGCTTGGCTGTAGACAATGGATCGTGTGGTGTGGTCTGGATGAAAGCTGCAGGCATGTAGGTAGGCATAGCGGTCAGTAGGTTTCCAGTATAGGGTGGTGTTTATGTGACCATCGCTTATTAGCACTGTAGTGTCCAGGAAGTGGCTCTCTTGTGTGGACTGTCCAGGCTGAGGTTGATGGTGGGATGGAAATTGTTGAAATCATGGTGGAATTCCTCAAAGGCTTCTTTTCCATGGGTCCAGATGATGAAGATGTCATCAGTGTAGCGCAAGTAGAGTAGGGGCATTAGGGGACGAGAGCGGAGGAAGCCTTGTTCTAAGTCAGCCATAAAAATGTTAGCATACTGTGGGGCCATGCGGGTACCCATAGCAGTGCCGCTGATTTGAAGGTATACATTGTCCCCAAATGTGAATTTGTTAGTCTCTAAGGTGCCACAAGTACTCCTTTTCTTTTTGCGGATTCAGACTAACACAGCTGCTACTCTGAAACCTGTCACTATATTCAGTGTTTCACCATCATTTATCCCTGTTCATCTCACTATGGGCCCCATCCTCAGCAGATGTCAATCAGCGCAACTCTGTTGACTTCGATGTAACCCATGGTGATTCACACCAGCTTAGGCTCTTGCCCAATATCTTTTTGAATAAGCTAATCATAATGATACTTGAATTATTTTTTACAAACAAAGCCAAACACACATTATTTTAGTTTCCTCTATAATGTTTCTTTGCTGGCCTATTAATAGATGACATGTATTAAAGCTGTCAAGGACTGATGGTACACTGGCAACATAGAAGAGGGCCCCACATTTTAATTGCTGAAAAATATTACTTTAATTAAGTGCTGGCCACTGTCAGAGACGGGATACTAGACTATATGGACCTCAAGTCTGATCAAGTATGGCAATTCCTATGTTCCTAATTACTCCTTCTTGCATATCTCATCAGTATTTCAGGAGCTGTTAGCAATTAAAAGAGCCCGACAAAATGTAGCTCAGGCTAGAAGTTGGACAATCTGGCTATTGCACAACAGCAAGTCAATGCATATATGTCTCAAAGATCTAAAACACACACACACACACACAAATAAAACTCAAGGAACACATTCTTATTAGGAGAGATCAAACACTGAGTATATGTATGTAATAAGAGAGACACACTATTCCACCCACTACTGCAGAGAGATCAAGTAACGAACATCTGGCTATGACAGCTGAAAATAGCATCTCTTGAGATTTCTTCTTTTACAATAAGAAAAATTCTGGGACCTGGCACAAGCACACGCCAACACCAGCCAATCCGCCTATTAGCATAACTGTTAAAGTGAACTCATAAGTCTCTTGTGTTTACTCCTTTTCCAGCCATAAAAGGTGAGGCTTGGCTCATGGTCATATCAAACACTAGGTTTAAATATTGTGGTTTGCCTTCTCTTCAGGGAAATCACCCTCCAGGGTCACCGGGCTAATCACTGCTCACTTTAAATCATTGGGAATGGTCAGGGAGGTGGAAGCGAGAGAGGGAGAAACAGATTGATATATGGTAAGTCACATTTTCCAACGTTGTAACTTATTTCTCCCTGAAAGCTATGTGTGCTTCCCGGCAGCTCAGTGGAGATGATTCCCAGTCCTCTGAACTCTCACTCCCCAATAATCTGAGCTAGTGGATTTCTGAAGAAGCTTTTCTGTCTCTCCCTCCCTCCCTCTTCTCCAGCTTTTTCCTGCCAGGTGTTTCACTGTCTGACTCAGGGAGATGTTTCACATTTCAGCACATCATGCTGTTTCAACTTTCTCATTAACCAACATGGGTGGACCAGAAAAGCCATATTTATATTTCCCCTTTTAGAGGACAGGACCAAGACTTGAAGAGGAAAGATCAAATCCAACCTGCTTTTTGAATAACACAACAAAAAAATAACACAAAAAAAAGGTTCAGTAAACAGAGGGAACATTTTTGCTTCTAGCTGCTGTCATTTGCATGGACCCCAGATAATAAATTAGACTTTCTTTCCACTCTCCTGAACTTCCAAATGGCCTTTCTGCAAAAAATTATTTTAAAATCATGAAAGTCCTTTCTCCCATAGGAATGACACTCACAACAGTGACACCTTCTTATCACAAAATAAACCAAACTAAGCCACCAAAAAAAATAAAATTAATAATATCTAGAAAACAATTCAAAAATTAAAACACTACTCTTAACATAGTTTTTACCCTGAAAAGAGAGACATGTCAGAGACCACTAAAGATTTTGCTATTGATATCAGTTTTATGTGGAAATTGCTCACATACTACAGTGATGGGGAGGAATAAAAAAATCTTGAGAGAGAGAGAGAATACTTTTATTTATTCTCGTGTCAACAATATTAATCCATCTGGGCTGCAATCTCCCTTGTTTCAGCTTTCCAACACCACACAAAATCAGACACATTATGTCACTCTGAAGTCCCCATCTCCGATCTTGCACCTCAGAAAATCCCTTCAATTTGCCCTCTGATCTCACTGTTCGTAACACACAAATCAGCATCTGCTTCCTTTTCTAGATCTAGACTATCACTAGCTGTTTTGAGGCTGTAAAAGAATATGTCTTAATGTTGCAGTCTTGACAAACAAAGGAGATCAGTGTGCACTCTCATGAACCAAAGAAGAAAGTGATGCAGCATCTGATCTCCCCAGACAGGTGCAGTAAAGTACTAAATACCTACGCCAGTAAATATGTTCTCTTCAGCCTAACACACCTTGTGAGGTTTAATTAAGAGAGACTTTTTAGAATTCATGAGGACATCTAGCTTGGTTTAATTGGTAAGATTCCAATCCCCCTTAATTTTCAAAACCCTACCTAGATATTTCATTAGGACTAACTGATTGGATCTTTAAAAACAGTGCTGCCCCTTTGCAAAGTAACAGCAGATTTTCAGTGTCTTGCCCATCAGTTTCCCATTTGCAACAGAAAACCACTGACACAGAGGCAGGAATTTTCTTAGTGGAATTTGTTTATTTTCAAAATGGACACAACTATTGTTCCATTGAACATAGTGGCAACAAACTGAACACAGGCAACTCTGATAAAGCATCTCTGCCCTGTCCACAGAAGCAGTTGTCTTGCACCTCTCTCTCTCTCATTAGGACCTCACAACTCCCTCTTCTTTCTGCTCCAGTTCCTCGAGTTTTATCCCTGAAAAACTCCTAGTCCAAGGCTCCTCACCAAGGCCACGTGACTTAGAAAGGTGAGCCTGGGAATCTGTCCTCCTTTTGTGAAGCTGCTCTACTTCAAGTGCCAGACAAAGGAGACTGTTTCAATCCTCATGATACCCTTAAACTGCATGGCATCTTTAGCTCTTTCTATGAGTTTATACATCCCGCTGAGCTCTAATGTGCAAACCATTAGCACCTTTTCCTATAACAATAATTACTTATTGGTTATATACATTGAATTTAGGAGGACTTTTGGGTGGTTTTGCTCCCTTTGAGCTTCCTGAAGGGTACAAGGGAAGCAGAACAGGGCAGAGAATCTGCCCCCAAAGTATCGACTGAACCTTTCAAAGCAATCTGTTTGGGCCTAGGAGAAAAAGGTTGGACATAAGAACATAAGAATGGCCATACTGGGTCAGACCAAAGGTCCAACAAGCCTGGTATCCTGTTCTCTGACAGTGGCCAGTGGCAGGTGCCCCAAAGGGAATGAACAAACAGGTTATCATCAAGTGATCCATGCCCTGTCACCCAATCCCAGCTTCCGGCAAACAGAGGCTAGGGACACCATTCCTACCCATCCTGGCTAATAGCCACTGATGGACCTATCTTCCATGAATCTATCTAGCTCCCTTTTGAACCCCGTTATAGTATTGGCCTTCACAACACCCTCTAGCAAGGAGTTCCAGGGGTTGATAATGCGTTGCATGAAAAAATACTTTCTTGTGATTGTTTTAAACCTGCTACCTATTAATTTCATTTGGTGGCCCCTTGTTCCTGTATTATGAGAAGGAGTAAATAACACTTCCTTATGTACTTTCTCTAAACCACTCATGATTTTATAGACCTCTATCATATCCCCCTGTGACGGGGCAGAGTGGCCCCACACTGGTACTGCAGGGGTTAACCCTTCCTTCCTGGCAGAGGAAGCCCTACCCTGGAAGCCCTGATGGGAATGCTCCAACTCGAGAATAGGCATAAAAGCCTGCAAAGGTGCTCAGTCTGGGCTGACCACCAGAGAAGAAGGAGGCACACCACCAGCTCCTGAGGAGGGACACCCAACGCTCCAGGATCCAAGGGCCAGCCAAGCCGGGACACACCTGACATCCCAAACAGAGGGCCCGACAGGAGGGGACGGACCGAGGTACCCCCTCCTCATCCCCGGAGTGGAGAACATGACAGTGAAGATAGGAAGTGACCCAGAGGAACTTTAGAGACAAGCAGCGTTAAAGCTGTTGCGGGCAGATCCCCGCCGAGCTAAGCACAAGGGGAAACCCTGCCAGTAGGAGAGCCCTGGGTCGGGACCCAGTGGAGAGGGTGGGCCTGGGTCCCCCTAACACTCTGTCTATTGTAATACACTTCCCCACTTGAGAGGGGGAGCTATGGACTCTGGCCGCTGGGCCACGCTGCCCTGATATGCGGGGCGAGTTATATGGACTCTGGCCGCTGGGCCACGCTGCCCAGACCAAAGGGCGAGCACGGGGAAACCGGCCACTGGGCCGCATCGGAGCGCCCTTAAAGGACAGGCGTGGGAACGTAAGAGTGGCGAGGCCCCGACACCCCATCCACCCCTGCCACAAAGGGGCGCTGTGGTGCCGGACCCCCCTTAGTCACCTCTTTTCCAAGCTGAAAAGTCCCAGTCTTATTAATCTCTCCTCTTTCAGAAGCCATTCTATACCCCTAATCATTTTTGGACACCATTATCCTAAACCCTTTCATGTTGAGGAAATAAGAATAAATTCAAGAGGTCTCTTTCCTAAATACATTCTGTTAGCTAACTTCTGACCTGGCATACACAATGGGAGTGGCCAAGGAGAAACATTGTTGGTAACCTGTATTGACCAATCATGTTGTCAATTGCAGCTTAAGGCTTGTCTATAGTTGAAAGTTATTTGAGATTAACCTGAGTTTTTTAGGATAAATTGCAACACCAAAGTTGCTTTTTCCTTCAAATTATCTGGCATTTCATTCTGTATTAATTAATTCACTTTAGAAGAAGATTTACTCAATTAAGGAATGAGTTATTCCTCAATAAAGTATGTCTGGACACACTATCATTTTGAATTAACTATTCTACTTCTGGCAGTCCTCCCACTGCTAACCCACACTGCCCTGCTTAACAGCTGGGTCAGCTTGTCTGTTTACCTATGGGCCTCTACTGCTCTGGAGTCATCTTGACTGGATGTCACCTCCCCATCTTAATGCTTGTGCATAGCCAGGTGTGGCCTTTTGCAATTCCAACTCATGGGTGAGCTCACACACTCAGAGTCACATACTGATTAAGGCAAACATGGTGCTCTCTTTTGGTATGCACACTGTAATGTAATGCAGCTTTCTTTGGGTTGCCCATAGAGGCTATGGTTCCTTTCCACTCTGCACCAGCTCTGGAGCACCATCCTGGCAAATAACTTGCCTGTTTGCCCATTGCCTTTTTGAACAATATCCTTCTCTGACTTTTGGGGAACATGTATCATGGTAACATTCTGCAACATAAGGACAGCCTGTAGAAGTGCACATGCAGTTCATCTTCCTCCTCCACCCATATCACCATGGCACCACTGTGCCTGTCTCCCAAGGCATCCAAAGCCACCCAGCCACACAACTTCCAATACACGTGCATCAGACTGTTTGTATTAATCACTGTCGTGATTATGACACACAGCAGTGTTTCCTCCAGGCTGCCTGACAGCAGTTTGAAATAGTGCTGACTTGCAAAAAGCAGATGAATGATGGTATGACAGAAAAGAAGCCATGGCAAGTTGTTAGTTTGACCCCAAATACCAGAATTCCAGTGGTTTCTACTAGGTATTACATAAAGTGCCACAAGAAAAATCCTAGAATGCACAGAGTGTAGTGACAGAATTTTGCACGGTGAGTTGTCTGCTCAGAATGCAGTGTGCTTATTTTGTCAAAAAATGCAGTGCTGTGTGGACACAATGATTCAAAAGGGAATTAGCTTGAGCCAGCATAATAAAGCAATGTGGATGCACTACTTTTATCTGTGTCAAGTATCAGAGGGGTAGCCATGGTAGTCTGGATTTGTAAAAGCGGCAAAGAGTCCTGTGGCACCTTATAGACTAACAGACATGTTGGAGCATAAGCTTTTGTGGGTGAATACCCACATGCATCCGACGAAGTAGGTATTCACCCACGAAAGCTTATGCTTCAATACGTCTGTTAGTCTATAAGGTGCCACAGGTCTCTTTACTACTTTTAGCTGATTAGTTAAAGCAAAAAAACATATTCCAAAATTACTTGCAAGTGTAGACAAGCCCTGAGTCATTTAAGGTGATGGCTAACGTACCAGGTGCTACGGGCAATACACACCTGCAGTATTGCCCCAATATGGCTGATCAGTTAGTATTCCATGGGAACTTTGGCATTTAAAAGACACCACGAGGTGCCACTGCATCACAGCAATTGGAGAGGAGGCCAGCAAGAAAAAGGTTAATGGCCGATGAAGTAATAGTATTTCTAAAAGCCGTTGCTTGAAATCGGTTTCCCTTATTCTCTTTTAATTCTCTTTAATGGAATAATACATGCATTTTTACCAGTGTGCAGCAGCATAAGATGAAGAAATTAAAATAATGGCTAAAATGCCACATCTCATTCACAAGGACTCCCCAAAGGCAAAGACAAGCAAAAGGTAATGTGGGAGGGAAGAGTCAATATTAATTAAAAGTCCCCAGTGTGCTGAGTGTTCCATCTTGGAAACTAAGTAGCATCCTCCATGTCTTTAATTGCATCAAGCAGCAAATTATGTTCTCTTTCAGTAGCTGAGGAAGCAAGAGTTAGATAGGTTGGCATATAGTTTCTTTGTGGGTTTTTTGTTAGGCTCACATGCTGTTTTATTTAGAAGAATAAATAATTAGGATACTGTTAGGGTATCCACAGCTTCTGACAAGGGCTACAAATCTGATGCCAAATTCTTATGAAGATGCTCCCAAACTTTATGACTTCTAAATGAAATATTGGCAGATATCTGCTTGACAATTCATCAGCATTGTGGCTTGTAGCCACCAGAAACAGGGGTCACTGACCCTCTGGAAGTACACGTGTAACATCTAAGGGATTTCAACTACCTACTTGTTTTAGGGAGGTGTTCTGGCCTATGGCTATGTCTACAATACCGTGGTAAATCGACCTATGCTACGCAACTCCAGCTACGTGAATAACGTAGCTGGAGTTGACGAACCTTAGGTCAAGTTACCGCGGGGGTCTACACCACAGGGGGTCGATGGAAGAAAATCTCCCATCGACTTACCTTACTCTTCTTGTCAGTAGAGTACAGGGGTCGACTGGAGAGCAATCTGTAGTCGATTTTGTGGGTCTTTACTAGACCCGCTAAATCGACCGCCGGTGGTTTGATCTCAGAGTGTTGATCCCTGCTGTAGTGTAGACCTACCCTAAGAGAAATAAGGTTCAGTTTTAAAGAAAACCTGAAAAATCCTATCTGAACGCTGCAGAGCAGGGTGCCTTTTCCTTCCATCCCTGGCTTTCTTTGTCAGAGTTCCACTGAGTTGCAATGAGCTCAGCAAAGGTGGTGCTCTTGCACTTCCCATCTCTAGGTCAGACACAAAAATGACACTAACATGCTGCATGTAGTGTTCTCCCATCTGTGAGTTCAGGTGTTCTCATACTCTTCCACAACGCTGACCACAGTTCAATGGATTATGGCACCAGGGACCACATGTCTTGCCATTCATGATCACAGAGATCATGGCCGCATGATCTCATAGCATTCCTGTGGCTATTACAACATTAAGGAAGTATTATTATTTAGAAATTTGATCATAACAGTCTCTTCTGACCAAACAAGCTAGGAATGTACAGTGCTACCAACTGTTGTGGTTTCCTTGAGAGTCGCATGATTTTGGCCATTGCTGGAGCCATTCTCCTGATGTGAGATGCTCCAGCCTCTTGTGAACTTCAGCCCTGCCTGGGGAAACCCCTCTCTGATTGGTTGCCTCCCCCTTTCTCTACCTCTTGGGGAAGAGCAGCCAATCAGGGCTGCTGCAAGAGGCAAGCATGGAGATAAAAGGAGTTTTTGAGAGGGGGCAGGAAGGAGAGGCAGAGGGAGCAGCTTACACCATTCTCACAGGAAGGGATGAGGGATAGAGGAGAAAGATCCAGGTAGCTCAGGGAAGCTCCGCTTCCTTCTCCCCATTCTCCTGTGAAAAATGGGTCAGCCTGATCTCTGCTCCTCTCCCTCCATCTCCCCCTTCCTGCAGCAGGAGGAGCAGAGGGGTTGGGGCAAGGGCAGAAGTGATGCAGGAACTGAGGGACAGGCAGATGTAGGTAACTGGGGGAAGAATTATTGTGGGGGTCGGGAGTGCATAAGTAATTGCTAGCCAGGGGGCACATAATTAATTAATTTGAAGTTTTGGGTTTGTGGAGAAGCTGGAAACTGCACCATCAGGTAACGAGTGAGAGCTCTTATAGCAGGGGCAAAAATCACTTTACTTAATACCTTTGGGAGATTTGGAAGCATTAATTGTTGTACATAAAGATTGACTGTGGGCAGGGAGAGGTCAAAAATCAGACAGACTAAAGAACACAATATCCTCTTTTTTAAGCATTATTTTTGGACATCTGACTCCTGATTTTTGAACTTTTGGAGTTGCCAATCCATTCACAAGGCTGCTACACAGATCATTTTTCTGACTTATTGCTTCAAACACCTGACCCCTGTTTGTGCCTTTTCGCTGGCTCCCCTCTCTCTACTACATCAAAATACAAGTCGCTCGTTTCCACTTGTAAGGCCTACATGGCCTATCCCTGCCTACCATGTCTAATACAATATTGTGATGCAGACTCCATCTTAATTCTGCAAATAGTTCCAGTTTTGATTGTTCATTTTTAAATTTCCCCAGCAAGCACCTCCGGGCTTCCTCCCAAACTTCTACTGGCAGCTGACAGTGCCAGTCCTGCTGCTCACTATGGTGCCTGAGAGCAGCTCTTGTTTCTCCTCCTACATAGCAGTCATCCCAAAGGAAGTTAGTCATCCTTCTCCTTCTTTCCAGATGCTTTTGCAAATTGTGTAGAGAGTGGTCACTTTGGATGGGCTATTACCAGCAGGAGAGTGAGTTTGTGTGTGTATGGGGGTGGGGGGGTGAGAAAACCTGGATTTGTGCTGGAAATGGCCCAACTTGATGATCACTTTAGATAAGCTATTACCAGCAGGACAGTGGGGTGGGAGGAGGTATTGTTTCATGGTCTCTGTGTGTATATAAAGTCTGCTGCAGTTTCCACGGTATGCATCCGATGAAGTGAGCTGTAGCTCACGAAAGCTTATGCTCAAATAAATTGGTTAATCTCTAAGGTGCCACAAGTACTCCTTTTCTTTTTGAAAATATTAAGACTCTTCTTTGCAATGGGATAAGCTAGCATCAAGTAAACTGCCAGCTATCCTTGGATCACCGTAAGTGCTCCGTAGAGTTTCAGTGGTGTCAGACTAATTTTTGAAGCATTGGTTAGAATCACTGTAGTTTATTCTCTAGATTTTCACTTGAGCATGTGAGGCATAGGGCTGTGGACTAAAAAAAATCTATTTTTCTCCCTGGTCTTGCTCCTGAGAGTTCAGAGATGTGAGTGCATAAGAACTGTCATTCTGTGTCTCTCACCGGCTACCAACATCTGGGTGGGGACTGCCTAATGGTGCAGTCTTGCACTGATGCCTAAATCCTGGAACTAGGGGAATGCGGGGTGCTGCAGCAGCCCCTGACTTAACGTGGTTTCCATAATATACAAGGTTTATAGTTTTGTTCAATGGCTCTCAGCACACCCACTATAAAAATTGTTCCAGCACCATGGACTGATCTCTGCCACTTTTCTTGACAAGTTGTGAACACTTTGTGCCTTGTACAGTGGCACAAAACCCCTAGAATTTGGCCGTTGGGTTTTTAATTACGTTTCCTTTTAGTGTAGTAAGAATGTGCATCCCACAGTGTTATTAAAAACCTCTCATGATTTCCCCAACTCTTGTAAAACACAATGTAGCACTGATTCATGGGGACTAATGCTCTTCTTTAGGAAACTGTTACACCATAAATTTCCAGTCAGGTTCTGTGTCCTAGTCTGACCCCAGATTTTTACGTTTATAAACATGTTTCACGCTGCTTCCCTTATTATGAGTAAAATGTTGAGTGCTTGCATGGTGTGACCAATTACTGCCTGTCTTCTCAATCCACAGCTATACTAAGAAGAACCCTAAAGGGTGGCTGTCTTTTGTCTACAACATAACGTGAGAAAAAATATTTAGAGCATTTCTCTGGATAAGTCATTATCTTGAATAAAGTTTGTATAATACCAATGCACTGTGACTCTCGAATTCAGATCTAAAGCTAGTATGCTGTTTGAAAATGCACCCGCTGCTGAGATGATTCCTAAACAGGGAGGCAGAGTAGTGATTATTAGATAGGGCAAGACATGAGCTGAGTTACTTACATGTGTAATAAGGCAATCTCAGCCACCGCAGTCTGCCTGTCAAAAATGAATCTTTTAATCAATTTAATCAGTGTAACACTATATTAGCTCAGCAGCCAGCCACCTCAGCATGTAATAAAGAACATTCTACAACCACTAAATCTGAAAACACTCTTAAAAAAAATCTCTAAAATATAAACAAAGTTTTTAATAGCTTGTGTCAGCAGATCTAGAACAAATCATAGAAATGTAATGAAGAAGAATTTTGTCCCAAAAGGTTCTACAACACTTGATAGAGAATCTGGCTACACTGCATATTCTTCTGTGGTGGCAAAGTTTAACCTTGATTTATCTTTTTCTCTTCAAGATTTCACTAATTTTCAGGCCTCATGGAACTACTTATACTAATCTTCATTAGTTTTCCAAAGGTGCTGAAATCATCCATTCCTAATTCCAGTGATGTACATGCATAAGCACTAATACACAATGGGATGCACTAAGACAATACAAAGAGAAGTAAAGAGCTTAAGTCTTAAACCACAGTATTAAAATAAATGTTCATCAGAAATATAACTGTGTATTATCAAATAAGCTGTAAGAAAGTGAAGTCATGATTTTAGTCTTCCTGTTGCTTTATAATATTTCTAAAAAGGAATTATTCTAATTAACATTTCCCAGGTTTTCAGTTTTACAATGACTCACTGTGAAAATTGTTCCCTTCTATCCCTCCCACACACACACAAAAAGTCATCACATATTGAAACTTGAAAAGAGCAAAAATATTTTGTATATTTCTGCTCCAGAGATATAAAGCTAAATTGTCACTCTTCACAGTGTGAGGATTTAAGCCATTTTTATACTATCCACGTTTGCATGAAGGCCAGATTTTTAAAATGGGCAAGCAGAATTACATTATTTAAATTTCTGGATAAAAGACCATGACTGCATGTATCAGTCACAGTGAAGAGCAACTGCACCTGTATTTCCCCTTAGTGGTTCATCCAGGGAACCCGTGCTCAGGCTTCCATCTCCCCATAGGTTGTCTCTCTTGGGTGGGGACCTGCATCTCTCTCCCTTTTGATTGAGGTATTCCCAGGCTGTACAGTTCCTTGCCTTCACTGTGTAGTTCCCAACAATGACAGTCTGCTTAAACAGGCCTGCTTGTTTTCTCTCCAGAGACTGATAACAGAGTGATTGGTACAGGTAAAAGTTACCACACAGAGTTTTTTCAGAAAGAAAAGGAGTACTTGTGGCACCTTAGAGACTAACGAATTTATTTGAGCATGAGCTTTCGTGAGCTACAGCTCACTTCATCAGATGCATACCGTGGAAACTGCAGCAGACTCTATATATACACAGAGAATATGAAACAATACCTCCTCCCACCCCACTGTCCTGCTGGTAATAGCTTATCTAAAAGCCATTTCCAGCACAAATCCAGGTTTTCTCACCCTCCACCCCCCCACACAAATTCACTCTCCTGCTGGTGATAGCCCATCCAAAGTGACAACTCTTTACACAATGTGCATGATAATGAAGTTAGGCCATTTCCTGCACAAATCCAGGTTCTCTCACTCCCTCACCTTCAGTGAGTCTGTTTTATTCTTAAGGAAAAAGCACTACAGAGAAAACATATTAAACAATGAAAGAACCTACATGCCTGCTAAAAAGCTTACAAGAGTTCTTCTGAACTCTGGCAAGAGCAGCCTTTCAACACCTCACGCCAGGGGCTTCCTTCCTTTAGTTCAGAACAAACACACAGTCTTAGGAGGCCTCAGTAGGCCAGCTCCTTTCAATTCTCCCCTATGGATTGGGGCCTTCCAGGGACCCAGGGTCCTGTCCATTTGCTGGATCAGAAAGAAGGCCTAAGTTGTCCTAAACTCAGGCTTCTTATCCAAAAGCCTTTTCCTTTGTCTGTTGGTCTCTGGAGAATCCAGTTTGAACTAGTATATGCATATGTCTCCACAGGGCTTCAAAGGCTGATAATAGAGAGTGTTCATTTGCATCCCTCCTCCCTACCAGAAAAGGTACATACGATGCCATAATAACACATACACAATTTTATTTTATTGTATCCCATTGGTTTAACTTTATTCAATAAAGTTTATCTTAATTCCAGAAGGTTTGTTCAGGATATTACAGGATATTGTCAGCCTGCGACAGCAGCTACTGAATATTGTACCATAGTGTGGTCTGGAAGAACATGCCTGGGGTTGATGTAAAAGGTACAATCCTTCCTTAACTTCTCTATGTGCAGGGGCAAGTATGAGCTCCCCACAGTGCATCTGGCTCACTCTGTGGAACTGTGTAGGGCTGGAAGTGGCAATGACCTCGCCTCCTCCCTTACGAGGAGGTACGATTTGTACCCACACGGGCATACAGAGTCCAGGAGCTGTGATTGATCCTTTTACAGTGCGAACAAGAGTGCTGCAAAGGCTTTTCACATCAAACCACAGCATAGCACACACACTTAAGAGCCAGTGACAATCAGGCCTGTCATAAATATAAAAGGAAGGATAACCAACTTTCTGTATACAGAACTATAGAATCCCTCCTGGACAGAGTCAAAACCCTTTCACCTGTAAAGGGTTAAGAAGCTAAGATAACCTCGCTGGCACCTGACCAAAATGACTAATGAGGAGACAAGTTACTTTCAAAGCTGGAGCGGGGAGGAACAAAGGCTCTGTCTGTCTGGGTGATGCTTTTGCTGGGAACAGATCAGGAATCCTCTTCAGAACTCCTGTAAAAAGTTAGTAAGCAATCTAGCTAGAAATGTGTTAGATTTCCTTTTGTTTAAATGGCTGATAAAATAAGTTGTGCTGAATGGAATGTATATTCCTGTTTTTGTGTCTTTTTGTAACTTAAGGTTTTGCCTAGAGGGATTCTCTATGTTTTGAATCTGATTACCCTGTAAGGTATTTACCATCCTGATTTTACAGAGGTGATTATTTTACTTTTTCTTTAATTAAAATTCTTCTTTTAAGATCTTGATTGCTTTTTCATTGTTCTTAAGATCCAAGGGTTTGGGTCTGTGTTCACCTATGGAAATCGGTGAGGATTTTTATCAAGCCTTCCCCAGGAAAGCGGGTGTAGGGCTTGGGGGGATATTTTGGAGGGAAGACGTCTCCAAGTGGGCTCTTTCCCTGTTCTTTGTTTAACACGCTTGGTGGTGGCAGCACAGGGTTCAAGGACAAGGCAAAGTTTGTACCTTGAGGAATTTTTTAACCTAACCTGGTAAGAATAAGCTTAGGGGGTATTTCATGCAGGTCCCCACACCTGTACCCTAGAGTTCAGAGTGGGGAAGGAATGCAGAAAAATCTTTGTATCTTTGTTTTTAAGTTGAAAGAATGAGTTCCTGCATTCCAGAACATGAGACTGTCTGTGCAAAAGGCTGTTAAAGCCAACAGCTTCACTATCACACTTGCCTTTTAAAAGTTTTTCCAAGTGGAAAACAGACAGGACTCTGGAATAGGTTTAAGAGCACACATTGCATATGCCCTAGAATGTTCCTATAGGAAGGACATCAGGAAATTCAAATTAGTAAATAAGACATTGTTTTCTACTGCCCTGCACCTGGTATCATCATTTATGCCTATGCAAAGAGGGTTAGATCCACAAAGGGAACTCAGATTTAACATAAGCCATCATACTGATGGTGAGTCACCTACGCTAGCTAGCAGGAAATACCAAGGACATGGATAGGGCCTGCCCCTTGCCCCTCCAAGGAAATTAGATGCCCAACTCTGGATCAGAGTGAGGTGCCTATCTCTGCTTGGAATTCTCAACCGGGAATCCTCTCCTGGAGTGAAGTGCCTTAGCCAGGTCAATCATTTCTTGCAAAACACAGTGGTGGTGATGTCCTTATACCCATATCCCAGTGGTTAAAACACACACCTTGGAAGTGGGAGACCAGGCTTCAAATCCCCAATCTGCTAGATTCAGAGCAGAAACGCAAACCCAGGTGTCCTACCTCTCAGGTGGGAGCCTTAGCCACCAAGCTGTGGAGTCCTTCTCATGGTTTCTTTAACCCAATGACTATTTAAGTATTTCATATAAAGTGGAACAGCTCCAACAGGAGAGATTCTCACCAGTGGTTAGGCACTTACTGAGGAGGCAGGAGACTGGAGTTCAATCATAGGTGCTGCCACACCTCCTGGCTTGAAGTGGTTTCCATTATACACAGGGTTTACAGTTTGGTTCCATGGCTCTCAGCACCCCCCACTATACAAATTGTTCCAGCACCCTTGGGTTCAATTCAATCAGATACGGAAAGGAGTTGAACCCAGCATACCCACATGGCCAGCATGTTCTCTAACCATTGGGCTATCCACAATACTTTGTGCAGTTTGGGTGTGCTCTGAAAAAAACTAGCGAATAAAACTCCACAGGCAAGTCAAGTGGGGGAAACCCCTAGTTTGAGGATCCTGCTAGGGCTCAAGCATGAATTAGGTGCCGAGCAGCTCAGCAGTATGTAGACTAAGGCTGCTTTTCACAGCCCAGTGGCATAAATTTAGGTTCATAGCAACTTTACTGGTGGAAATTTAGGTGCCTTAGGACAGTGGCTCTCAACATTTCCAGACTACTGTACCCTTTCAGGAGTCTGATTTGTCTTGCGTACCACAAGTTTCACCTCACTTAAAAACTACTTGCTTACAAAATAGACATAAAAATACAAAAGTGTCACAGCACACTATTACTGAAACATTACTTACTTTCTCATTGTTACCATGTAATTATAAAATAAATGTACTGGAATATAAATATTGTACTTACATTACAGTGTATAGTATATAGTGTCGTATTGTCTGTATGAAATTTTGGTTTGTACTGACTTTGCTAGTGCTTTCTATGTAGCCTGTTGTAAAACTAGGTAAATATCTAGATGAGTTGATGTACCCCTTTGGAAGACCTCTGTGTACCTCCAGGGGTACACATACCCCTGGTTGAGAACCACTGTCTTTGGACTTCATGCACCTACAGGGTTATGTGGCAGCTGAGCATGGGTTTTGAGCTTTTAAAACGTATAGGCAGCTAAAGTGGTAGTTAGATACCTAATGCCCTTTGTGGATCTAACCCAGAGAGTATGAAATACTGAGAGGTGCAGTATTTTATTCCCACTTTGAACAGGCGTAAATGACGAGACAAGGTTCAATGCAGTGGAGAATCATGCCCAGAAAATGGAATTTCCCGTGCCGGACCCATAGTAAATATACTCACTAAACAAAAACAAGTGTATAAAGACAAGGCAACCAGGCCGTATGTTATATAAAAGGAATTTTTCCAAGGACTGGTCATCTTTTATAAAGATTACTTCATCTACCAAGCTCAGTGAAACTTTGGCTTATTAGCCATTTAATATCTGCTGTGCAAATTGATAATCTGCTCGGAGCAAATATAACTCATGCACCCAGGTTTACAAACTATGCTATTTTGGTGTTCACTGAATTGATGCCGTTTGCTCATTTGCAATAAATCCTTGCTGTCCTTTGATCTTTGAAAGTTCAGGACTTTCACACATAACCATCATGACACTTGGATGAATGCTTCTAAAAAGCATTCACAAACACTGTTCAAATAAACAACATGAATTTGCTTCAGCAGTATCTGTGACCCTTTTTATTCATTTTCTGTGATGATAGTTGTGAATTAAGTTGTTTGCTTTCTTTTGTTTAGAAGAATATTAGTGGAATGCAAAATTCTCATGAATACTGATGAGTCTGCACGAAGATTCATGCTGGAACTGTTTGTGTGGCCATCTTGTGGTGTGCTTGATTTCCCTCCTCTTCTTCAGAAAAATTCCAGTCATCCAATGAGGGAGTTGAACTTATATATACACTATCATACTCCAATCACACATTATGAATAACAAACAAGGTATCACAGAGGAAATAGATCATGTATAGCCTGAACTACTGTCATATAAAATCTAGACTGGATCTAGGCTGTTCTCAGTGGTAGCTGATGACAGAACAAGGAGTAATGGTCTCAAGTTGCAGTGGGGGAGGTTTAGGTTGAATATTAGGAAATTTTTTTTCACTAGGAGGGTGGTGAAACACTGGAATGCGTTCCCTAGGGAGGTGGTGGAATCTCCTTCCTTAGATATTTTTAAGGTCAGGCTTGACAAAGCCCTGGCTGGGATGATTTAGTTGGGGTTTGGTCCTGCTTTGAGCAGGGGGTTGGACTAGATGACCTCCTGAGGTCCCTTCCAACCCTGATATTCTATGATTCTATGATAAAATACTTGTTAAAACCATTTTGAATAATGAACAAATACTTAGAAATTAAAGTCTGCTTGTGAATAATTACCAAATTTAAACAAGAGTGAAATATGTTTAATAAATGATCCCCTATAAATGATTTGCATAGCTCTACTTATCACATTTTATAACTTTGCAATATAAAGTTAAAAATCTTGGTTCTGACAGCCACTTTTACATAACTTGTATGGGAAAAAATCAGGGTTAGCAACATTTTTTTCCATTTAAATGATACATTAACTGGATTTCCATATATGAAGTGTCAGTCAAAATAGATCCCACAGTGTTGAAAATGTTTCTGCTAGAGAATTCTGAAGTTCTAGAGACTGTATCTGTTATAAAATAACCCTACTATATCTATCAATAGACTATTTTTGGACAGTTAATTCAATTCCTATCTCAATTTTTCAGGTTTCTTGGCTTACAAAGTCCTTATCTACTGTAACCAATATTCCACAGTCACAAAACTACAATTGTACATCGAAAGGTAAGAACTTAAATTCTGTATTTAAATTATGTTTAAATGAAACAAGGCCATAAAACTTCAAGTTATTATAAATTCTGAAATTCATTGTTAAGCCACTGTTAACAGGTATGGATAATTAGAAACCCCAAAATCTTTGCCCAAAACTCATAATGAACATTTATTTGGTTCTGTAAATGCAATGTATATATGTTTATTACAAACACAGAAAACTACATTAAAGGCACAGTAAGGTTGCAAAGTAGAACATTCAAAAGTTAGAAAATGATATAATCAGTGTTGTTTGTGAAACCTTAATTCAGCACCCTTGTGAATATGCATTGTTTTATTACATGATCACTTACTATTTTTTCCAGGGGACTTTTGCCTCATTCAGTGCTCAGGGTGGAAGGAGCAACTATTCAATATTTTGTTTTCTCTTCATTGTTCAATATGTGGCCCTGGGCCTTATTTATATCACATATTTCAAAACCTGCTCTGAAGACAGAATTATTAATATGCTCCTGGGCCTTTCTTTGGTGTCATCACTATTGTACATGAGTGCTTCATTCATTAATACATTTATTTTAACAACACTCCTGTTGAGGTGAGGGAGGTAGCATTATTTCCATTTTACAGGCAAGGAACCAAGCCATATAAATTGAGGTCAAAAGTGTCCACTAATTTAGTTGCCCAATTTGAGACATCTATTACCTGATTTTTCAGAGTACTTAGCATTTTACAGCGCTTTTATGTTTAAAGCACAGTTCCCATTGACCTCAGTTGTAGCTCTGAGAGCTCAGCACTTCTGCAGACCAGACCCCAGAGTCTCAATTAGGGCACCCAGATAATGAGGAAGTTACAGTTAGTGACCTGCTCTGGAAAATTTTAAGTATCTTGCCCAGCATCGCACAGAAACCTTGTGGGAGAGGTAGGTAGAATCCAGCATTCAACTGCCTTTAGACCCTCCTTTTCTTCCTGAAATCTCCTGCTTCCTTGTACATTCCAATTTCTTCAACAAATGAGGATGGGGTTCTGCAACACCCTGTTTTGCAGCACAATGCTGTTTTCTCCCTAGAGTTTCATCTAATCCTTTTTAAGGAGTGAGAAACATTAAATAAATATTTCTATTAAATTAAACAAAGCATACTCTACTCTAGTGGTTTCAAGAAATGACTGGGAGAGGACCCATTCAATCATTTCCTGTTGATTTGCTCTGTGTCATTGGGAAGTCACTCAGCCTAAAATTTTTAAACTTTTTTTTTAGAATCTAAAATCTAAATGTTTATTCATAAAAGGAAAAGGATATAGATGAGAGCTAGAATTCGTTAAATGGAACCAATTACATACAGTAATGGCAAAGCTCTTGGTTCAGGCTTGCAGCAGTGATGGAATGGTAGGCACATAAATAAGTCACCTGATCTTTAGAGGTGCTAATCAGCCACAACACCCATTGAAGTCAATGGGATCTGTGGTTTCTCAGCACTTGTGAAAATCAGGCCCTTTGTCTTTAATTTCTCCATGTCCCAGTTTCATTTATCAAATGAAGATAATTTACCTAATCTACAAGGACACAGTGAAGAATTAAGCTTATAACACTCTTCCATATCTTCAGATGGAAGGTATTCTAGAAGTACAGAATATTAATATTAAAAATTAAAACTAATACATACTGAAAGATGCTGAAGATTTCTAAGAGCCTTTGTGAACAAGATATAATTTATATTAAAAACAACATTCCCCTGATAACAAATCTCATACTGAAATAGCTCTTAAATATATTATCTCCTATTTTAAACTTTATTTTTAAATACAATATTTACCAACCAACCTATCTCCTAGGGCAGGCAGGAAGAATATTGGCCACATACAGAAGTTTCTTGTTTTCTTAACATGTCCCACTAAGTTTAAAGCTTGTGTGACCATCAATTTGCCTGTCAATCGTACACAATTGTGTTGATGAGAACAAAAGAGCAACAGGATGAAACTATAAATATTTTCACTTGTTACTTCAGCTGGAGCCTGAACTCAGAACTCCAGAGGCGTGGAAGTGTATCCTGTATTTTACCAGTTAGAAAATTGTTAGGCCATTCAGAAAGTTGCTGGAGTTGTGTTTTGATTGTCAGGGACATCTTCTCATGTAATTATAAACACAATGATAGAAGGTGAAGGACAGAATGAAGTAGCAAGTTTGGATACATACATCCTGGCTTCCAAGCTTTATTACTCTACTTTCTAAAAAATTTTTATGCTACCAAGTTTAAGTGACAGAATCATTTATACACATTTAGTACTCTTAAGATTCACTGCTGCTTGTGCAAGATGCAAGACTGGCAGCCCTCATGACTGAAGTCTAATAATTCAACAGGTAAACAATGAGCAGTAGCGGAAGCAGTATGCTCCACACTACCCCATCAATACGGCTTTACCCCAACATATAGGGACACAGCTACCAGGAACTAGCCTGAGATCACCAACTCATAAATTGTTACCCCATCAGATGACAACTGCTTTCAGTCTTTCCCAAATAGATCCAGCTTCAAACTGATGACTTAGGTTTTTCCACTGACTTCAATAGGGTTTGGATCAGTCCCTTTTGTGATTCTCACATTACCATTCTCCTGAGTCCCACAACAGCACCATGTATTAATTCACTCTATAAGGAGGAAGTCTGGCAATGAATGTTCAAATTCTAGTGTTACTGGGCATTAATTCTCTAGAAATGCCCAATGCAGCCAAATATGATGTGAGCTATTTGTGAGGGACATCATTATGCACACAAATCTGAAAGACAAATATTGAAGTTAAATAACTAAATAGTATTATTTTAAAAGTCTCAGCCCATCAGGTCTTCCCAGCCATTCATTAATCCACTTAAAATTAACCTGATCCCTATCATTTCAATCCTCCATATGTACAGTAAGGGTGAGATCATTAATTATTATACAAGGGAAGGCAAACAAAGTTCTTTTTGTTCCAAAGCAAGTTTATTGGCACAGCTTTTGTTGTCCTGCAGGGAACTGGTGTTCCTCCAACTCCTTAATATTTTACAGAAAGATCCATATGAGCCTAAAATGTTCTTGATACATTGTTCAGACTTGGGGTTTGTTCATTGCCAATGAAATTCGAAATCATCCCACTGCTGAAGTGTTGAAATGAGTTTGACAAAGCTGTATGCTGCTTTCTGATTTGAATGGAATAGCTCATATCTACTGTAAAACTACAAGTTTTCAGCACATTTACTTTATAACTGAACCAAGACTTTGTTTTCACAAGTTAATTTTTTTTTTTAACAGTATGATCTGTCAAAGTGGTTCCTTGGTAAATAGCTTTGATGAACATGCCAGCTCTGTATTTCTCAATGTATTGCGTGGCAGGGAAAAAGAAAAAAGAACAGGTCTAGACTTTACTGCATATTTTTACTGCTGAAATTGCAAATTATTTGACTGAACCGTGTCAGGAGCCAGAATTCTGCCTCATAATATGCAATGCAAAGAAAACCACAGTTCTGATTTTATGACAGATATATGCTAATTTCAGCTTCACACACATTCATTTAGTAAAAGTCCTGCAGCATGTGTATACTTGATCTAATTTTTTAAAGGTTTCTGCTCTCATTGAAGTCTACAGGAATTTTGGCATTGATTGCATTAGGAGGAGGGCAAGGCCCAAACTCTACTGAAGATGGGATGAACTGGCCTGGTGAATTTGAGGTAGTCCAAAGCTTTTTAAAAAATACTGTATTCACCAGACATAGGCCAACGTGAAATCATTGTGAACCCAAGTGATTTTACCCTTTGGAATCATTTCCATAGATAATCTATATGATTTCCTCTGGGGCATCCAGGAAAGATGATGAAGAAATATAAAAAGCACCTCTTTATATGTGAAGCCATTACTGGAGTAAATTTGTGATGAACTTTATCAAACTCCTCCATCATTGTCAAGTTTTCTAATGTCATTTATACTGTAATGGAGATTAATTAAACACCGATCCCTTAAACTGTAGCACAGTGATACTGAGACTGAGGGTCGAGAGCCACAAGTGGCTTTTTAATATATCTTCTGTAGCTCTTTTCAGCATATAATATTAAAATACTGTGTGGTTTAATTATTAACCAGTCTTGATGCTTTTACTGTGTTATTAACCAACTGTAGTTGATAAAATAATACTACTGGGTCAGTCACATTGCTGTAAGAATTATATATATAGTAAATGAAACAATGAATTCACACTACCATGGCTCTTTTGGGTGATGTTGATCACTAATTTGGCTCCTGAACCACAGAGGGCTGAGCCTCACTGATGTTGTGCCAGATTCTAACCTTAGATGGACACTTATGGATATCAAAAGGGAGATGGGACTGTGTAGCCAAGGGCAGGATGTGGCCCTGAGATTAGTGTCATCTTGATCTTCCAACATCTCTAAACCAGAAATGGGCTCAGTTTTCCAGGGCACCTAAGTAGAATTTACGCATAATGGGGAGTGGGGGGCCAACAAGCCTAATATGGCACCAGTCTTAGCAGAAGATAAAGCTGTAAGGGGGCAACCTTACTCTGCCACATCTTCTGCCCACTTCTGTCCTTCACTGACTTGACCCTTGTCCTCCCCACCTCATCCCACCCTCTGCAAGGCCTCTCCCCCCACCAGCAAGCCACCAAGCACAGATCTTTGCATAAGAGGCAAAGCTTTCACCAGCTCTACACCAGTGATGATTCCAACACATACACCCCCTACACAGGGGTAATCTCTGACTAGTTTAAATTCTCTTTGCACCATGAAGGCAAAGTTTACTTAGCAAATTGGTGAATTCAGTTCAACATCTTTTCTATGGTAGAGTGGTGAGCATTGCGCACACCACTCCAAATCAGGTCTAATCAATGCATCATATTAGACAAATAATACATACTCTGTTTGTATGTATTTATCCTTTGGTTAATGCAACTTTAACCATTTATTTCTATTTTTTAACAGACGCTCTGGCCACATGCTAGACTTAAGAAGTCCGTTCCTCTTTTATTTATGCCAGTGGAAGTCAGGAGTAACTCTATTGAACTTAATGCAGTTACACTGATGTAAAACAGGTGTGAGAGAAAACACAGCCCCAGAATTTCAATAGTTCTGACCAGAAGCCTAGATCTTCCTTCAGCTTAGTACTCTTAAAGCAAGATGTGATTGGCAAATCCTGCTCCCTGTGCAATGACTAAACAAACCAACTGAATGCAGGAGAATGCAGACCTGAGGGGAGGAAAAGAATCCTCAGGACTAGAATAATCTCTACAATGCTACAACTCCTTGATACATTAGTTGGGCTGGTCTATCACAATTCAGCCAGACGGCTCTGATCAACCACAAAACTACCTGATTTCTGGGGTGATCCTGAGCCTCGAATATTCCTCTTTTAAAATGTAGCCAAAATACATAAAAACTTGTCTGCAGAGATACCATATTGGACCTGTAATTATAAATATGTTGTACTAATCAAAAGTTGCTGGCATATAGGATATATAATCTGCACACCGTATCTCTGAAGGGTCATTCAGAGTTATATGTGTTCTTTGTACATTGAGTATAAAGCAACACCTATTTAGGGTTGTTTGAAACTATACATTTCAAAGAAGTTAGACTGGGCGGACGAGCCGTTAGTTTGCATTAGCTAAAACAAATTATGTATGTTCCTTTAAAGTCCAGTGAAATTCTAGACATATTGCAAAAATACAAACAAAGCCTGCTTTTTATCTGGAGTCTGAATCTCTCACACCTAACTGAAGCCTTTCAAAGCTCAAAGCACAGATTAGTGAGCTAATTGACCATATGGTAGAATTATAAAGGCTCTTTCTCAACCACTTCTATCATTATGTTTTCTTCTTTTTTAGTGTCAGTTACATCAGCCTCAGGCATAGATTTGGGATACTAATCCATATATTATATATTGATTGAAGGGATTTTGTTGTGGATCAAGGGTCCTGTTAGGAAAAATAAGTTAATGAAGGTCAAATGAACACACTTTGAGCGTAAAAAATGTTAGGGGGAGGGGGAGGAATTGATTTGTTTTAGTGACCTTTGTGTACAATAAGACCCAAAAGCTCATCAGAAACTCCCAGTAATGATAAAAGTACACTTTAGCTGCACTACACTAATATCACTATGAGTTTGAACATTAGGAATCTTAATATTGATTTTTCTATTGCTAGATAGATAAATGTATACAATTAAAAAACTTACTCCAGTTTAAAGGTATTACTGGTTTAAATTACATTATCTATAGTTAAAATGGGGAATACCACTAGAATCAGCAATATCTCTAGAACCAGAATGAACATTTTAAGTGTGGTCATTGTACATTATTATTACTATTACATTAATTAGAATATTAAAAACACATGACAACCCATGCCAGAAGAAAGGAAATCCCATTCTAACAAGTCATGTGAAAGACATCAGGAAGATTTATGAGTTATGAAAACCCCCGGTTAGAAGAGAAGTATGTCACTTCTGCAAAAATATCTTTATCCAGGTAGCCAATCCACTTAGAAAGTAAATCCTCTTTGATGAGTCTAGTAGAAAGAGGGTCGAAGACATAAGGCCTTGTATTAAAAGGCTGGTATGAGGCCTGAGGCCTGGGCTAAAGTATGGGTTAAAGCTTTGCTGCTATAAAGTAAAGCTAAGCTGTGAGAAACAGGCAGGCCCTGTTCACAGAATCTGACAGAAACAAGGCTAATATTGCAAAAACACATATTCCTAAGTAGTGCTAGGTACAAAAATATACACGCAAACACATTCCAGAAGGGTGGTACCAGAACACCCGGATACTAGCATATTCCCCAAAGATAACAAAAATACACTGACCCATCCTAAAAAATAAGGTCAGGATGACAGTATGTAACTTGTTTATATTAGGGTACAAAAATGTATCTCAGAGGGTGTAACTTTGGCCGGCCTAGGGGCCAGTGGAAAGTCCCACCACTGACTGAACTGCATGGCATACATGTCTTATGCCCATTATCATGGACATACATGTTTTAGGGTATGCCTACACTACAAAATTAGGTCAAATTTATAGAAGTCGATTTTTTAGAAATCGATTTTATACAGTAGATTGCGTGTGTCCCCACTTAAGACCATTAAGACCGTTAAGTCAGTGAAGTGCGTCCACAGTACCGAGGCTAGCGTTGACTTCCAGAGCATTGCACTGTGGGTAGCTATCCCACAGTTCCCGCAGTCTCTGCCACCCTTTGGAATTCTGGGTTGCGATCCAAATGCCTGATGGGGCAAAAACATTGTCGCGGGTGGTTCTGGGTACATGTTGTCAGCCCCCCTTCCTCCTCCCTCCCTCCATGACAATCATTTTGCACGCTCAGCTCACTGTCACCGTACGTCTCCTGGGTGCCGGCAGATGCGGTACTGCATTGCTACACAGCAGCAGCTCATTGCCTTGTGGCAGCAGACAGTGCAGTACGACAGGTAGCCATCCTCATCATCTTCTGGGTGCTCTTGGTCGACCTCGGTGAGGTCTGTCAGGGGCGCCTGGACATAAATGGGAGTGACTCCAGGTCATTCTCTTCTTAAGTTTCGTCTCATGGAGATTCAGTCTGCCTGGAAATGACGACGGCTAGCGGTCATACTGCACCATCTGCTGCCAGCCTACCCCTTGCTCCCCTCTCCCTCCCTCCATGAAAGCAATGGCCAACAATAGTTTTTCACCTTTTTCCGTGCGGGCACCATATTGTTGTCAGCATTATCATCCACCCACCGCTTCCACTGCCACTCTGCTCTCCTGTTGTCCTGCAGATGCCATACCACAGCAAGCATGGAGCCCGCTCAGATCACCACGGCTGTTATGAGCATTGTAAACACCACACGTGTTATCCAGCAGTATATGCTGCACCAGAACCTGCAAAAGCAGGTGAGGAGGCAACGGCAGCGCAGTAATGAGAGGGATGAAGACGGGGCACAGACTTTTCTCAAAGTATGGGCCCTGGCAATTTGGACATCATGGTGGTAAATGACATGGAACGCTGATTCTGGCCCCAGAAAACAAGCACAGACTGGTGGGACTGCATAGTGTTGCAGGTCCGGGATGATTTCCAGTGGCTGAGAAACTTTCACATGCATAAGGGCACTTTCATGGAACTTTGTGACTTGTTTTCCCCTGCCCTGAAGCGCCAGAATACCAAGATGAGAGCAGCCCTCACAGTTCACAAGTGAGTGGCTATAGCCCTGTGGAAGCTTACAACACCAGACAGCTACCAGTCAGTCAGGAATCAATTTGGAGTGGGCAAATCTACTGTGGGGGCTGCTATGATCCAAGTAGCCAACGCAATCACTGAGCTGCTGCTATCAAGGGTAGTGAGTCTGGGAAATGTGCAGGTCATAGTGGATTGCTTTGCTGCAAGGGGATTCCCTAACTGTGGAGGGGCCATAGACGGAACCCATATCCCTATCTTGGCACTGGACCACCAAGGCAGCGAGATCATAAACAGAAAGGGGTACTTTTCAGTGGTTCTGAAAGCACTGGTGGATCACAAGGGACATTTCACCAACATCAACGTGGGATGTCCAGGAAAGGTACATGACACTCACATCTTCAGGAACTCTGGTCTGTTTCAACAGCTGCAGCAAGGGACTTTCTTCCCAGACTAGAAAATAACCGTTGTGGACGTTGAAATGCCTATAGTTACCCTTGGCTACCCAAACTACCATTTGAAACAACAATGATTTTATTGCCTCTGCAAGCAGTGATCGAAGGGGGGAGGGGAGGGCAGTTGGCTTACAGGGAAGTAGAGTGAACCAAGGGAGTGGGTTTTCATCAAGGAGAAACAAACAGAACTTTCACACCGTAACCTGGCCAGTCATGAAACTGGTTTTCAGAGCTTCTCTGATGCACACCGCATCCTCCTGTACTCTTCTAACTGCCCTGGTGTCTGGCTGCGCATAATCAGCAGCCAGGTGATTTGCCTCAACTTCCCACCCCACCATAAATGTCTCCCCCTTACTCACAGATATTCTGGAGTGCAGAGCAAGCAGTAATAGCAATGGGAATATTGTTTTTGCTGAGGTCTAACCGAGTCAGTAAACTGCACCAGCGCGCCTTTGAACATCCAAATGCACATTCTACCACCATTCTGCACGTGCTCAGCCTATAGTTGAACAGCTCCTGACTATAGTCCAGACTGCCTGTGTATGGCTTCATGCACTATCTTCAACCTCCTTCTCCTCCTCATCTCCCTCATCCCCAAAATGCGCATCCCTGTTGCGTGATAATCCATTGACGGAGTCAAAGCACAGGGGTAGGGTAGTGGTGGCTGCACCCCCTAGAATGGCATGCAGCTCATCATAGAAGCAGCATGTCTGAGGCTCTGACCCCAAGCGACTGTTTGCCTCTCTTGTTTTTTGGTAGGCTTGCCTGAGCTCCTTAAGTTTCACGTGGCACTGCTGCGGGTCCATGTTATAGCCTCTGTCCTTCATGCCCTTGGAGATTTTTTCAAATGTTTGGGCATTTGGTCTTTTGGAACGGAGTTCTGATAGCACGGATTCGTCTCCCCATACAGCGATCAGATCCCGTACCTCACGTTCGGTCCATGCTAGAGCTCTTTTGCGATTCTGGGACTCCATCATTGTCACCTCTGCTGATGAGATCTGCACTCACCTGCAGCTTGCCACGTTGGCCAAACAGGAAATGAGATTCAAAAGTTCACGGGCCTTTTCCTGTCTACCTGGCCAGTGCATCTGAGTTGAGAGCGCTGTCCAGAGTGATCACCATGGAGTACTCTGGGATAGCTCCCGAAGGCCTATACCATCGAATTGCAACCACACTACCCCACACAACCCGAAATTTGACCAGGCAAGGTCGATTTCAGCGCTAATCCCCGAGTCAGGGGAGGAGTACAGAAATCAATTTTAAGAACCCTTTAAGTAAAAAACAATGGCTTCGTCATGTGAACAAATGCAGGGTTAAATCGATCTAACACTGCTAAATTCGACCTAAACTCGTAGTGTAGACCAGGGCTCAGTATCCTCGTAAAGTCTGTAAGTTGCTATTACTGTGCTTCATAGACAATAAACCTGGCTGGCTGCCTTCATACCTTAATGGATCTTGTGGTCATTGGGCAGTTCGTTCAAGGTCTGCTGTGCCAACTGTTTTTGCAGAGCTGGGACAGCACACAGGGAGAACACACACACACAGCCAAACATCTTACCACAATCGGGTACAAAGCAGGAACTAATAGAGAGAAAACAATCAGGCTTGATCTTCAACTGGTCCAAATCAGTGTTGGGGCATTGCCTTTGATGGAGCTACTTCACTTTGTGAAAACTGAGAATCCAGTGCTCCGACTTCATGGCAGCATGGAAGACAAGAGTGAGTGAGAGTCATCAGGGAGTCTCTGCATAGAATCATAGAGGTGTAGGACTGGAACGGGTCATAGAATCATAGAATCATAGAATATCAGGGTTGGAAGGGACCTCAGGAGGTCATCTAGTCCAACCCCCTGCTCAAAGCAGGACCAATCCCCAATTAAATCATCCCAGCCAGGGCTTTGTCAAGCCTGACCTTAAAAACTTCTAAGGAAGGAGATTCTAACACCTACCTAGGTAACGCATTCCAGTGTTTCACCACCCTCCTAGTGAAAAATTTTTTCCTAATATCCAACCTAAACCTCCCTCACTGCAACTTGAGACCATTACTTCTTGTCTTGTCATCTTCTACCACTGAGAATAGTCTAGATCCATCCTCTTTGGATCCACCTTTCAGGTAGTTAAAAGCAGCTATCAAATCCACCCTCATTCTTCTCTTCCGTAGACTAAACAATCCCAGTTCCCTCAGCCTCTCCTCATAAGTCATGTGTTCCAGACCCCTAATCATTTTTGTTGCCCTTCGCTGGACTCTCTCCAATTTTTCCACATCCTTCTTGTAGTATGGGGCTCAAAACTGGACACAGTACTCCAGGTGAGGCCTCACCAATGTCGAATAGAGGGGAACGATCACGTCCCTCGATCTGCTGGCTATGCCCCTGTTGGATCATATTAAAGAAGTTCTGTATTAAAATCACAAATGAGTTTGATTCCCCAGAGTTTAAATTCCAGGGTATTACTAATTAAGAGGTCTCTTGGTTTTTGGTACTGTTTCTCTCCCTCTATGTGTGAAACTTGCAAGCTGCTAATTGCGTTAGTACATTCTAAGACAGAGTCTATTCTCAAAGCAATTCACAGAGAGAGAGACTCAAAGCAATACTCTAACAACAGAAACAGCACCCAGAGACTCCCCACCCTTTTGTTGTATTAACAATTGTGATTAAAATAGAGATAGAGGATGTATGTGGATGGATGCTTGGTGTGGATAATAACTGAATGATCAGGGAGGTGCCAGCCTAAGAATCCAGTGTCCATCGGCTGAAGAAGGCGTCAAGTGGAAATAACCAGAGGACCCCCCGGAGGGCAGACTGGAATCCACCCAACAGCCTCAAGAATGGGAGAACCAAAGAACAAGATAACATCTTGGAGCCGTCAGGAATGTGCTATCTGCTGATTGATTCAGCAACAGCATGAAGCAGCAATTCCCATAGACTGGCATAGGAAGAAATTCCTATAAAAATAGACTCTAAAAAATGAGAACTTTGGGGGGGTCTGATTCTGCAAACCAACTTCCAGGAGCACCAGATGAGCATCTGACAAGGCCCTGCTCCCTCCTCATGTCCAGGCCACCTGGCCAATGGCTTGGCATGAGCAACTCTAAGGCTGGTAACTATGATAACAACCTTGCAGAACCTGTGTGTGTGTGTTTGTATGAATGAATGTGTGAATAAATATGAGATTGAATGGAATGTTATAGCTATAACTAACTGCTTACTATGATTCTTTCTGTATTCACAATAAATGTGGTATTTTGCCTTTTTCCCTTTAATAAGATCCTGCTGGTTTTTATTTTATTGGTACAACACCCCTACTTACACAGCCCAAAACGCCATTGGCCTTCTTGGCAACAAGGGCACACTGCTGACTCATATCCAGCTTCTCGTCCACTGTCACCCCTAGGTCCTTTTCCGCAGAACTGCTGCCTAGCCATTCGGTCCCTAGTCTGTAGCGGTGCGTTGGATTCTTCCGTCCTAAGTGCAGGACCCTGCACTTATCCTTGTTGAACCTCATCAGATTTCTTTTGGCCCAATCCTCCAATTTGTCTAGGTCCCTCTGTATCCTATCCCTACCTGCCACCGTATCTACCACTCCTCCTAGTTTAGTATCATCCGCAAATTTGCTGAGAGTGCAATCCACACCATCCTCCAGATCATTTATGAAGATATTGAACAAAACTGGCCCCAGGACCGACCCTGGGGGCACTCCACTTGATACCGGCTGCCATCTAGACATGGAGCCATTGATCACTACCCGTTGAGCCCGACAATCTAGCCAACTTTCTACCCACCTTATAGTGCATTCATCCAGCCCATACTTCTGGTTAATAAGTCATCTCATCCAGTCCCCTTCACTCAAAGCAGGACTAAGTAATAACTAGACCATTCCTGACAGGTGTTTGTCTAACCTGTTCTTAAAAACCACCAATGACAGAAATCCTCCCTGGGCAATTTTTTCCAGTGTTTAACTATCCTGACAGTTAAGAAGTTTTTCCTAATGTCCAACCTAAACCTCCCTTGCTGCAATTTAAGGCCATTGCTTCTTGTCCTATCCTCAGAGATTAAGGAAAACAATTTTTCACCCTCCTCCTTTTATATATTTGAAAACTGTTATCATGTCCCCCTCAGTCTTCTAAACCAAGACTAAACAAACCCAATTTTTCCAATCTTTTTTCCAATCTCACAGATCATGTGTCCTAGACCTTTAATTATTTTTGTTGCTTTTCTCTAGACTTTCTCCAGTATTTCCACATCTTTCTTGAAATGTGGCAACCAGAATTGGCCTCCAGTTGAGGCCATATCAGTGCAGACTAGAGTGGAAGAATTAATTCTTGAGTCTTGTTTACACACTCCTGCTGATATTTCCCAAAATGATGTTCCCTTTTTTTGCAACAGTATTGCACTGTTGTCTCATATTTAGCTTGTGATCCACTATAACCCTCAGATCTCTTTCTTCACTACTCCTTCCTAGGCAGTCATTTCCCATTTTGTATGCGTGCAACTGATTGTTCCTTCTTAAGTGGAGTACGTCACATTTTTCCTTCTTGAATTTCATCCCATTTACTTCAGACCATTTCTTCAGTTTGTCCAGATCATTTTGAATTTTAATCCTTGCAACTCCTCCAGGCTTGGTACATCTGCAAACTTTATAAGTGTACTCTTTATGCCATTATCTAAATCATTGATGAAGATATTGAACAGAGCTGGACCCAGACTAATCCCTGCAGGACTCTACTCAATATGCCCTCCTAGCTTGACTGTGAACTACTGATAACTACTCTCTGGGAATGGTTTTCCAAACAGTTATGCACCCACCTTACAGTAGCTTCATCTAGACTACATTTCCCTAGTTTGTTTATGAGAAGGTCATGCAAGATAGTATCAAAAGCTTTATTAAAGTCAAGATATACAGTTTCAGAGTAGCAGCCGTGTTAGTCTGTATTCGCAAAAAGGAAAGGAGTACTTGTGGCACCTTAGAGACTAACCAATTTATTTGAGCATAAGCTTTCGTGAGCTACAGCTCACTTCATCGGATGCATTCAGTGGAAAATACAGTGAGGAGATTTATATACACACAGAACATGAAAAAATGGGTGTTTATCATGAACACTGTAAGGAGAGTGATCACTTAAGATGAGCTAATACCAGCAGGAGAGTGGGAGGGGGAAGAAAACCCTTTGTAGTGATAATCAAGGTGGGCCATTTCCAGCAGTTAACAAGAACGTCTGAGGAACAGTGGGGGGGGGGGGAGGGAATAAACAAGGGGAAATAAGAAAAGGAGTACTTGTGGCACCTTAGAGACTAACCAATTTATTTGAGCATAAGCTTTCGTGAGCTACAGCTCACTTCATCGGATGCATACTGTGGAAACTGCAGAAGACATTATATACACAGAGACCATGAAACAATACCTCCTCCCACCCCACTCTCCTGCTGGTAATAGCTTATCTAAAGTGATCACTCTCCTTACAATGTGTATGATAATCAAGTTGGGCCATTTCCAGCACAAATCCAGGTTTTCTCACCATCCGACCCCCACATACAAACTCACTCTCCTGCTGTTAATAGCCCATCCAAAGTGACCACTCTTTACAATGTGTATGATAATCAAGGTGGGCCATTTCCAGCACAAATCCAGGTTTTCTCACCCCCCCCCCAAAACACACACACACAAACTCACTCTCCTGCTGGTAATAGCTTATCCAAAGTGACCACTCTCCCTACAATGTGCACAATAATCAAGGTGGGCCATTTCCAGCACAAATCCAGGTCTTCTCACCCCCTCCCCCTGCACACACAAACTCACTCTCCTGCTGGTAACAGCCCATCCAAAGTGACCACTCTCCCCACAATGTGCACGATAATCAAGGTGGGACATTTCCAGCACAAATCCAGGTCTTCTCACCCCCTCCCCCCCCCACACACAAACTCACTCTCCTGCTGGTAATAGCTCATCCAAACTGACCACTCTCCTTACAATGTGTATGATAATCAAGGTGGGCCATTTCCAGCATAAATCCAAGTTTAACCAGAATGTCTGGGGGGGGGGGGTAGGAAAAAACAAGGGGAAATAGGCTACCTTGCATAATGACTTAGCCACTCTCAGTCTCTATTTAAGCCTAAATTAATAGTATCCAATTTGCAAATTAATTCCAATTCAGCAGTTTCTCGCTGGAGTCTGGATTTGAAGTTTTTTTGTTGTAAAATAGCGACCTTCATGTCTGTAATTGCGTGACCAGAGAGACTGAAGTGTTCTCCGACTGGTTTATGAATGTTATAATTCTTGACATCTGATTTGTGTCCATTTATTCTTTTACGTAGAGACTGTCCAGTTTGACCAATGTACATGGCAGAGGGGCATTGCTGGCACATAATGGCATATATCACATTGGTGGATGTGCAGGTGAACGAGCCTCTGATAGTGTGGCTGATGTTATTAGGCCCTGTGATGGTGTCCCCTGAATAGATATGTGGGCACAGTTGGCAACGGGCTTTGTTGCAAGGATAGGTTCGTGGGTTAGTGGTTCTGTTGTGTGGTATGTGGTTGTTGGTGAGTATTTGCTTCAGGTTGGGGGGCTGTCTGTAGGCAAGGACTGGCCTGTCTCCCAACATTTGTGAGAGTGTTGGGTCGTTCTTCAGGATAGGTTGTAGATCCTTAATAATGCGTTGGAGGGGTTTTAGTTGGGGGTTGAAGGTGACGGCTAGTGGCGTTCTGTTATTTTCTTTGTTAGGCCTGTCCTGTAGTAGGTGACTTCTGGGAACTCTTCTGGCTCTATCAATCTGTTTCTTCACTTCCGCAGGTGGGTACTGTAGTTGTAAGAATGCTTGATAGAGATCTTGTAGGTGTTTGTCTCTGTCTGAGGGGTTGGAGCAAATGCGGTTGTATCGCAGAGCTTGGCTGTAGATGATGGATCGTGTGGTGTGGTCAGGATGAAAGCTGGAGGCATGTAGGTAGGAATAGCGGTCAGTAGGTTTCTGGTATAGGGTGGTGTTTATGTGACCATCGTTTATTAGTGTAAATAATACTGTAGTGTCCAGGAAGTGGATCTCTTGTGTGGACTGGACCAGGCTGAGGTTGATGGTGGGATGGAAATTGTTGAAATCATGGTGGAATTCCTCAAGGGCTTCTTTTGCATGGGTCCAGATGATGAAGATGTCATCAATATAGCGCAAGTAGAGTAGGGGCGTTAGGGGACAAGAGTTGAGGAAGCGTTGTTCTAAATCAGCCATAAAAATGTTGGCATACCGTGGGGCCATGCGGGTACCCATAGCAGTGCCGCTGATCTGAAGGTATACATTGTCCCCAAATGTAAAATAGTTATGGGTAAGGACAAAGTCACAAAGTTCAGCCACCAGGTTAGCTGTGACATTATCGGGGATAGTGTTTTACTTTTAAGGGGAAATAGTTTTACTTTGTGTAATGACTCAACCACTCCCAGTCTCTATTCAAGACTAAGTTAATTGTATCACTTCCCCCACCCTATCCACAAGGCTTGCTATCCTGTCAAAGAAAGCTATTAGGTTAGTTTGACATGATTTGTTGTTGACAAATCCATGTTGACTGTTACTCATCACCTTATTATCTTCTAGATTTTTACAAATTGCTTGCTTATTTGCTCCATTATCTTTCTGGATACTGAAGTTAAGCTGACTGGTCTGTAATTCCCTGGGTTCTCCTTATTCTCTTTTTTATAGATGGGCACTATATTTGTCCTCTTCCAGTCTTCTGGAATCTTTCCCAACTTCCATGAGTTTTTGAAGATAATCGCTAATGGCTCAGATATCTCCTCAGTCAACAACTTGAATAGTCTAGGATGTATTTCATCAGGTTCTGCCAACTTGAAGACATCTAGCTTGTCTAAGTAATTTTTAACTTGTTCTTTCCCTATTTTAGCCTCAGATCCTACTTCATTTTTACTGGTTTCAGAGGGGTAGCCATGTTTGTCTGTATCAGCAAAAACAACAAGGAGTCCTTGTTAGCCTCTAAGGTGCCACAAACACTCCTTGTTGTTGTTTTTTTTTCATATTTACTGGTGTTCACTGTGTTAGCCATCTGATCACTACTAATCTTTTGGGGGAAAACTGAAACAAAAAGGTAATTTAGCACTTCTGCCATTTTCGCATTTTCCGTTATTGTCTTTACCCCCCGCACACACACACCCCTGCCACTGCCCCCATTGAGGAACAGGCCTACCCTGTCCTTGGTCTTCCTCTTGTTTCTAATGTATTTGTAGAATATTTTCTTGTTACTTTCTATATCTCTAGCTAGTTTAATCTCATGTTGTGCTTTGACCTTTCTAATTTTGTCCCTACATGCTTGAGTTGTTTTATATATAGATATAGATATAGATATAGATATATATTCATCCTTTGTAATTTGATCTCATTTCCACTTTTGTGTGTGGTAGATCTGGGTGAGCCTGGCCTGAAGAACAACACAGGGAAGTGCTTGATGCCCTGCATAGACTTAGCAACATACAAGCTTCTCTTCCAGAAGCAAGATTTAGATACTACATCAAGGAAACCATATATATAGAGAAAATAGATTAGAGACAGAAAGATTAGATTGATAGGACTGGAGGGGAATACAATTAAAGGCATAATTTCCTCCATTCCAGCTTGGGATCCTGCAAATTCAACTCTGAATCTAATAGTTATGTACATATATTAGGGACAAAATTGAAATGTGGGCCTACATTTCCATATATAGGTTCAAGTATATATGCAAGCTATCAAGTTTTACTGTCAGAATTCTTTAATAGCTTCACAGAATTTAAGGCCAGAAAGGACCATTATGATGATCTAATGTGACTTCCTATTTACACTGACCAAAGAATCCACCCTGTAATTTCTATATTGGGCCTATAACTTTTGTTTTAGTTATAGCATAACTTTCAGAACCAGTTCTGAGAAAGATATCCAGTTGTCATCAGAACTCCTTAACAGATTTATAACCTCATAAGCTAAAGTTACAGTCCCTGTCATGGATTTTATATTTCCTTAAGCTTCTCAGCATCATCATAATGAATCTAAGTTTAATATAAAAAGGGAAAAAATCCCTATTAGCTCATACTTCTGAAGCTAAATTGGAACACACTTCAACCCAAGACACTGATGATATTATCGCACATTTATTTTTATAATTTATGCTCTGTTGAGAAAAGAAATATGTTGCTAGTAATAACTAGCAACCACCAATGTGTCCTGGTGGTTTGAAAGTTTACATACATTTCCAAAGTTCAGCTTATTTTGAACTCTTCTTGAACCTGACCTGAATAAAAGTATTAAGCAAATATGTCTTGTAGTATTTTAAGATTTTGTAGTCTATGCAAACTCAGAGTCATTTGCAGCATCTTATGTATGACAGCATGCAGGATTGATGTTACATTTCATTGGACGTAAAGTAAACAGGCAGTGAATTATCAATATACAGATTCTGGTATTTAAACAAAAAACTGAAACTACATATGAAAATCGGTTTTGTTCATCTCTAAGCTGTGTCTAAGCTTTAGAATCAGGGAATTAACTTCCCAAGTCCTGTGTTTATATTTTCATTTTGAATAACCTACTTGTATATTTTAAAACAAAATCATTATATACAGTAACAGGCTACAATTAAGTGAACTCTCTTTTCCCAAGCTCCAAATTAAGGCTCCTGATTAATTGTAGAGATAGTTAAAGTGAATTTCGAGCTTGCCATAATGGATATTGGGTTGAGAGCTCTGGAACCTAAAAAGCTTTGTACCATTCCTTCCAATAATCAGATCTGTTTTGAGTGGGTTGCTCTTGAGGAGTGAGAGTAGTTCTTTCTCCATTCCTCTTTTCTCCAGAGACTACCTATAAGGGCACTAAATGGTATGAATTTTCTCTGTATTTTTATGAAGTAAAAGCCAGCTCACAAGGAAATAGAGCCTTACCACCAATTAATTTCTTGTAGGCTATTGACTAGCTACCAGAATGTAATGACTTTCAGTGATATATTGCCCTAGTGTGGATTTGAACCTGAGATCCAGAGGTTAAATGCCCCATACACTATTACCACTCCCCCAAATAAATGTAGATTGAAAAATCCAATATACCTTTACTAGTTCTCTGTGTGAAGATTTCTCTGACTAAAAATTTACTACAGGAAATCTCCCTCCAAATGAAAATATGATCAATGTACTTGATTTCTGAGGGAAAACATAGAATTTTTGGTTGACTGGCCAGCTACCAACTTCTTGTGACTGGCAGCACTTTGGGTCCAACATATACAATAAACATTTTGATAAATGATTATAAGTAGTTATTGAAATCTCTCCCAAGATTCCTTTCCAGTATTCACATCTGGTCTAAAGCATGACTAGGGCATCGTAATAGGATGATGTGTTATATACATTACATATATACAGGGAAACAATATCTGATCTGGGATATTTGGAAAGCTGTGCAAAGACTAAAGCTGGAGCAACTGTCACTATCAGATTTTTAATGGTCTGAAGCATGAAAAAAATAAAATATAACAAAGAACAAGGAGTATAGAGAGGAGTATAGTCATTAAAAAGATAGATTTAAAAATATAGGAGCAAATCATCAGCCACACCTGAGCAGCACAAGATGCCAAGTGAGGAAAAAGGTCATGTTTCTAACTCCCCTTATCTTGGGACTGTTCTGTACAGGGTTGTCTCCTAGGCATAGGGAAACCGAGGGCTGCTTTCCCTAATGGCCCCCCAGGGTCTGAAACAGCAGCAGAGATTCAGCACAAAATAGGAGCATATTAGCCACACACACCTCTTCTCTAGCCATGCCTCCTATGCTGTCAGTAGTGATAGGGGGTGACAAACAGTTTCTATGCCAACTGTGCACCACTGCTCTTCAAGCAGGAGACTTTATCTCAGAGGTAGATACACCAGTTCTACAGCCAGAACCTGCCAATACTGCAGCACAAAGTGCCTGCCTCCATCAAGGGATCTGATCCATTATGTCAATTGTATGTCATACTGAGGTCTGGTTCAAAACCCTCATTTGAACATGGATGCATCCAGCTAAAGAACTTACACAGTTCCTCTGATATCACATCAGGACTAGGTCATGGATGGCCTGGGGGAACAAGATGAGCTGCTCAGTATTGGGGCCTGTGATGTGGCGTACAAAACCCACACTGGGCAAGAAAAGGAAGGGAGGACCCATTCCAGAGACAACCAGAGAGGGAATTATCCCCCTCTCCCTTTCCTGTGGACCCTAGACATTGGTAACTCCATCTTACTTATTTTGGTTTGGACTTCCCTAACAGGGGAAAACCTTGGACTAAGCTAATCTGGGGGAAGGACGAGAGGAAGAGGACAGCCTTAAGCATTCTTGGTTGCCACACCACTGGTAGCCCAAAGGGTCCTGGGTAAGAGCCCAGTGAAGTGAGAGGGCTGGGCTCCCCACCCCACAACCCCCTTTGCAATCAGGGATTGTGGATGTAACCACTAGGCCATGATCCGCAACCAAACCTCAAGCGAAGACCATTACAGGGCCAAAGAATCAAAGATGAATCTGGGGCCAGGTCAAAACTGCAAGTCAGAATCCATTGCCAAATTGAGAGTGAGAGGCAAGAATCAGGGTCAGGCCAGGCTGGGGTCAGCACTGGTACTAATCCAAAGACAGTAAAACAACATTGGAGTCAGGAGCCGAGACAAGTTAGAGAGCCAAAAATCTGGAATCCAGGTGAGTTGTAGTGTGGAGCAGCAAGGCGGGGTCTAGGACAAAACACACCAGAAGTCTGTGCTGCTCAGACAGCTCCCAGAAATGTCTTTCTGGTTTATATGGGGAGCTCCGGCCAATCAGGGAATCACAGAGAACAATCACTCATACCCCTTAGGGTGGGACTTCCTGCAGAGCTTAGCCCCTTAGTTGCCTTGTTGGCAACTTTGCCCAAGCACTGGGTGGCAACAAAGAAGTGTTGCTTGTCTCCAAACTTGCAGTCCCCAGTTTTAGACCTATGGGTTCTTACATATAAGTCATCGTTTCTGCACTGAAACACATATCTGCATCATGGATCTGGTGAATGAATTCTCCACTTGTTTTGTAAGATTACTTCTTTCAATCATACCCATGCATGATCAGTATCCTGAACCAGAGCATCAACATCTTCATATGTACAATGATGCAGGATGGGTACTCTGACACAAGATTCTTTTAAATTGGATAAATAATCGGCTACTAAGTGGGGACACATGAGACTAACATGTGAAACCCATCTGGTCAAGGTGTGAGAATAGACATTGGAAACGGCATCATGCAATAATTAAATTTAATGGTACAGATCTTCAGCTGCAGCTGGGGAGTACACAGAAGAAGGAGGATGCAAAGGTTGCTTTAAACCACCTTTATATTTTCCCAATCCTGGCCTAGTTGTGTGCCAACACAATTCTCCAAAGTAGGCTAGAGCAGCTTCAGGGCTGTCCTAACTTGCTATGACTGCCCTCAGACTTAGGGAGCTGATTCAGAAGCAGGCAATCAAAAGAGCATAGGGATAACCAGACATACCCTACATAGTAGCTGTGACTGTGGGTTGCATAAGATATGCTACACTAGCTCTATATTGCTGGAAAATATTGGGCTGAGTCTCCCGTGGCTGGCTACACTAGCTTTAGACAGCACAAAGTGATCACTGCACAATCCAAGATCTGGGCCAATATCTGTACAAAAGACAATAAATATTTATTTAAATTTGTTTTAATTCTGTCTGGAATTGGTCATTATGCTTAGTTATTATACCTACTGTGTAAAGCTTTCAAAAGTACCTATATCATTTAGTATCCATTGGATTTTGATTGGACAGAGCCTCCTAAATAACTTAGGTGCTCTTCAAAATAGATATTGACCACACAAAATCATCATGAAAGTTTAGTCCAGGCACAAAATCTACTTGGACTTCCTTACCATGGTGGTGGTAATGTTTTACTTACCCACTGAGATGGAATACACCCCTATATTCACACCCTACACACTATTGTAATAATCTTTGTATCATTTGAAAACTCATAATTTGCTGGTCAGTATTGTCCTGATAAAATATGTGCGGCAACATTGTATGTAGGGTTATAAGATTCCCCAATATGATGTTACTAACACATGTTCCAAACCCCACGGCCCTGCCCAGGCTCCAGTCAACTCTGTCCTTGGAAACAAAGGAAGGAAATGTGTGCTTGCTTTAATTTTCACTTAAGCAGTAAACCGGGTCATCAAGCAGGAAGGGAAAACAAAGGAAGTTCAAATAGGTGGAGAAAAAACAGCGGGGAATATCCTTCCATATAGACTCTTTGTGTCCTGGTTCTCAGCTGGAACTGTTTTTTCAAAAGGGGGACTAAAACTATATAAAGAAAGGAAAACACCCCAAGGCACCCCTCTATCTCTCTTCCTGCCCATCACATTCACTGCACCTAAAGAGACAAAGGAAGCAGCATCTGGACTCTGGGGGAGGGGTCCTGACCTAAAGAGTTTGGTCAATAAGACTGCAGAAAGTATGTGGTGGGAAAGTTTAATTTGCAACTAAGATAGTTTCTGAAGTAAATACTAGTAAATGTTTATCTTTATTTTTCTTGTAACCATTTCTGACTTTTATGCCTCATTACTTATACTCACTTAAAGCTATCTCTTTGCAGTTAATAAACTTGTTTTATTGTATTATCTAATCCAATGTGTTCAAGTAGAAGTGTCTGGATAACTTCATTTGTGGTAACAAGTTGTGTGCATATTATTCCCTTACAGCAGTGGTTCACAAACTTGTTCCGCCGCTTGTGCAGAGAAAGCCCCTGGTGGGCCGGGCCAATTTGTTTACCTGCCACGTCCGTGGGTTCAGCCGATCGCGGCTCCCAGTGGCCGCGGTTCGTTGCTCCAGGCCAATGGGAGCTGGTGGAAGCGGCGTGGGCCAAGGGATGTACTGGATGCTGCTTCCAGCAGCTCCCATTGGCCTGGGGCAGTGAACCGCGGCCACTGGGAGCCATGATCGGCCGAACCTGCAGAGGCAGCAGGTAAAGAAACTGGCCCGGCCCGTCAGGGGCTTTCCCTGCACAAGTGGCGGAACAAGTTTTGGAACCACTGCCTTACAAGAATAACAGACTTAATATATTCATACTGTCCAGGATAGCGCTGGGCAGTACCATGACACACATTTCTGAGGGGAAATCTGGGACTCGGAGTGTGTTGGGATCACCCCATGGTAGCCTTTAAGGCTGGTAAGAGCCAACATGTGGCTGGCTGGCTGCAGCACACACAGAACAATTTCAGAGTCATTTACATGCTGGAGACTGTTTGTAGGCAGTCCAGGTTGCAAGCTACATCAATAAGGCATTGTAAAGGGCACCCCAGATTACAGGGTATGGGTAAGATAGCTCCTTATTAGTCTGGACTGCTTGTATGTCACACCCATACAAAATAATAATAATGAGCCCAGACAAACACACAAGTTGAACTTGGCAAAATACATATACATGGTACCAAAATTCACGGTTCTAAGATTCTGCAACAGCTAAGCAAATAGAGTGAAATGGAGATGGAGTAAAATACTGAATCTTTATTGTGAATTTTGGACTTTTGTGGCTTGAAGTGAGGCTTTTGTTTTAGTAGAATCTTATGATTCATTATCTTTTTCATGGATGTTGACAAAATTAAAGCAAAAAAATTGTTACAGTTTTGTATTAAGATTATTAATGCTCCTTTGGAGCCACTGTGATCAGTCAAAGTATATGGGTCATTTGCAAACCATACAAAAATTATGAACCATCTTCTCAATTTGCATTTAGGGAGCCTTTACTCCAATGGATCACAGACAAAATAAACTGTACTGGGTATTGTGCCAAGGCACAACTAAAGACCTTAATCTACAGATCTGCAAATGAACTATCTCTGCATACCAAACATTAAATACTGATGACAAAATCTGTGCTTTCCTATAATAGATAAAAGTTAAGGCCCCCTTAAGGCAATAATTCATATTATGGAATATTGACCTTAGCAATTTCCCTTTTAAAATAAAGATGTTTTTTAGGATTCACACAAAACAGACCCAAAAAAACAACGAACAGAAACTTTGTTTTCCTCCTGTAACTCAAAAATGCCAGAAACTCCAGGTGGCAGGAGCAGTTACAGAAGAAGCTAAAGCAGTGACCAGTGGACTTCTCCGGACAATACAATGGACAGTCTGTGTTGACTGGAGTTTCTGGCAGGTCGCTTGCTTTAATTCCTTCCTGCCCGTCCTTACCGCTTCTTCACCTCAGTCCCGCTCCATAATTGCCCGTCTTACCTTTCTCATCTCCTCTGCTTTATCCTCCTCCCCCTTCCTTTTGGTGTCCCCTCTCCCTTCATCCTCTTTCCATTTAGCTTTTCCCTTCCTACCTAAACCCTACTCCACATCCATTCACCCAAAAACTCATGTAACTAACATGATGTTTACTACAATCATATTGTTCTCTTAGCTTTATATTACCTTTTTTTGTGTGCTATACTATTTCTGTGTTGTCTATTTAGATTGTAAACCCTTTGGGTAAGAGGACTATCTACAACTGTCTATTACTGTATTACACAATGGGTCCCCATTCTCAAATGGTTTGGAGGCGCTACCATAATAAACATGATTTATAATCAAGCGTCACAGAATTCTATTTTTATTTATTTATAATTTCTACAAATATATATTATATGTGTGTGTGTGTGTATTTTTCTATTTTTATTGGTTTACATTTTCACAGTTGCAGGAAATTATTTGGACCAGTGTCCTGTCTTCCAACAGTTGCCGATGCCAGGTGCTTCAGAGGGAATGCACAGAACAATCACCGAGTGATCCACCCCTGTTGTTCACTCCCAGCTTCTGGCAGTCAGAGGCTAGGGACACCCAGAGCATGAGTTTGCATCCCAGACCATCTAGGTGAATTGACGGACCAATCCTCCATGAACTTATATGATTCTGTTTTGAACCCTGTTATAGTCTTGGCCTTCACACCATCCCCCAGCAATGAGTTTCACAGGTTGACTGTGTGTTGTGTGAAGAAATACTTCCTTTTGTTTGTTTTAAATCTGCTGCCTATTAATTTCATTGGGTGACCCCTGGTTCATGTTTTATGTGAAGGGGTAAATAACACTTCCTTCTCTGTACTTTTCTCTCTTTCAAGCTAAAAAGTCCCAGTCTTTTTAATCTCTCTTCATATGGAACTGTTCCATACCATTTCTGTTGCCCTTCTCTCAGTGATGCAAGTAAAATCCATTTCTGACCAGTACAGGATGGGCACCAGCTAAGGGGAGCATGTGACCTCCCTACGTGACTCTTCATGTGACTCATCACCCCACCCCCAGCCCAGGGCCCCCACTCTCTACCTGTCCCTTCCCCACATTCATCCCATGTTACCTGGGGGGTGAGGGCTCTGTCCTCCTCCTGCTGCGCCGGAGACTTTGGGACAGGGCTCTCCTGGGAACCGCAGCGGGGAAAGGAGCAGAACCCCAGCCCTGCCCCCTTCCCCTCCACGGAGCTGTGTCTCCATCCTCCCTCTGTGTACCACCAGAGGATAGGGCTGAGGGCGCGAGGCTGGGGGTGGTACAGCTGCCGGAGGAACTACTAGCATTCTGCTCCTTTCCCCGCTGCCCCTCCCAGCCGGGAAAGGAGCAGAACTCCCAGCCTCAGCCCCCAGCCCTCTCCTCCTGCGGGGCTGCTGCTGTGTCTTTCCCGTATGCAGTACCGGCTATAAATAGCTTGCTGGCACTGCATACCCTAGCGTACAGGCCTACTTGCACCGTTGCCTTCTCTGTACCTTTTCCAGTTCTAATAAATCCTTTTTTAGATAAGGTGACCAGAACGCATGCAGTATTCAAAATGTGGGCATACCACAGGTTTATATAGTGGCATTCTGATATTTTCTGTCTTATCCATTCCTTTCTAATGGTTCCTAACATTCTGTTCATTTTTTTGACTGCCGCTGCATATTGAGCAGATGTTTTCAGAGAACTATCCAGAATGACTCCAAGATCTCTTTCTTGAGTGGTAACAGCTATTTTAGACACCATGATTTTGTATATATAGTTGAGATTATATTTTACAATGTGCATTACTTTGCATTTATCAACATTGCATTTCATCTGCCATTTTGTTGCCCACTCACCCAGTATTGTAAGATCCCTTTGTAACTTTTCACAGTCTGCTTTGGATTTAACTACCTTGAGTAAATTTGTATCATCTGATCATTTTGCCACCTCACTGTTTACCTTTTTTCCAGATCATTTATGAATACGCTGAACAGCACTAGTCCCTGTACAGTTCCCAAGGGGACACCACTTTTTATTTCTCTCCATTCTGAAAAACTAACTCTTTATTTCTACCCTTTGTTTCCTATGTTTTAACCAGTTACCAATCCATGAGAGGACCTTCCCTCTATCCAAGGGCTGCTTAGCCCTGGTCTACACTAGGACTTTAGGTCGAATTTAGCAGCGTTAAATTGATATAAACCTGCACCTGTCCACACGATGAAGCCCTTTATTTCGACTTAAAGGGCTCTTAAAATCAATTTCCTTACTCCACCCCTGACAAGTGGATTAGCACTTAAATCGGCCTTGCCGGGTCGAATTTGGGGTACTGTGGACACAATTCGACGGTATTGGCCTCCGGGAGCTATCCCAGAGTGCTCCATTGTGACCGCTCTGGACAGCACTCTCAACTCAGATGCACGATTGTTTGCTGTTGCTCTGACGCAGGGAGGGGCGACTGACGGCTTACAGGGTTGGCTTACAGGGAGCTAAAATCAACAAAGGGGGTGGCTTTACATCAAGGAGTATTTCAGGCAGGACTTCACGGAGGGTTCCAATAAGAAATGGTGCACCTAAGTTATTGTTCTTATTGGAACAAGGAGGTTAGTCTGGCCTCTGATTGATACATGGCTAGATTTACCTCGCTGCACCTTCTCTGTGGGTGACTGCAGTGTGACCTAGAGGAATGAGTCCCCTAGACGGGGGGCGGGGGAGGGGGTTTGCAAATGAGTGAAAAACAAATCTGGTCTATTTCTTGTTTCGATACACTCCATCTATCTTTTATATCTTTGGCTGGCAGCAGACGGTGCAGAAGGACTGCATGCCATCCACATCTCATGGCTGCTCGGCAGAAGATGGTACAATAGGACTGCTAGCCATCCTCATCTCTTGCCTGCCCGGCAGAAGATGATGCAATAGGACTGCTAGCAATCCGTATCACCTGCCTGCTCACCATAAGATGGTTCAATTGTACTGACTGCAGGACTAAAGAGAATGACTTGATCAAGTCACTCCAAATTTAGTCCCTGTGCCCATGTCTGCCCAGGCGCTCCTGATCGACCTCACACAGGCGACCAGGAGCACCTCGGACATGACAATGATGGCTACCAGTCCTATTGCACCGTCTGCTGCCACAAGGCAATGGGTTGCTGCTACTGTGTAGCAATGCCGTACCGTGTCTGCCAGCACCCAGGAGACATACGGTGACGGTTACCTGAGCAGGCTCCATGCTTGCCGTGGTATGGCGTCTGCACAGGTAACTCAGGAAAAAAGGCGCAAAACAATTGTCTGCCCTTGCTTTCATGGAGGGAGGGAGGGAACGGGGGCCTGACGATATGTACCCAGAACCACCCGCAACAATGTTTTAGCCCCATCAGGCATTGGGATCTCAACCCAGAATTCCAATGGGCAGCGGAGACTGTGGGAATTGTGGGATAGCTACGCACAGTGCAACGCTCCGGAAGTCGACTCTAGCCTCGGTACTGTGGAAGCACTCCGCCGAGTTAATGCACTTAATGCACTTAGAGCATTTTCTGTGGGGACACACACACTCAAATATATAAAAACGATTTCTAAAAAAAGACTTCTATAAATTCAACCTAATTTCGTAGTGTAGACATACCCTTAGTTTGCTTAAGAGCCTTTGACGAAAGACCTTGTCAAAGGCTTCCTGAAAGTCCATGTACAATATATCAACTGCATCACACTTTTCCACATGTTTGTTGACCCTTTCAAAATAGAATTGTGAGCCATGATTTCCCTTTACAAAAATAGTATCGATTCTTTCCCAACAAATCATGTTGATCTATCTGTCTGATAATTTTGTTCATAAATTATCAATATCACGTGTCAAAAAATACAAAGTAAATTACCTTAAAACAAACTCTAATAAGTTCTCAAGCAGCATTTTTCCTATTTTGCCTATTCGTAAATTTTGATGATTATATATGGAAATATTTTTTTCATTGGTATGTGTGCATATGGTTAAATCAACTTTTACCAACATTTACTGGGGAAAGAAATCTAATCCTTCAAAGCCTATTTATAATGTTTAATAATAAATGACCAGATGGATTATGCTCTGGCTTTGGGAACAAACAAAACAAAACAAGACAAAAACAAAAATCACTCGTGGGCTAAAACCTGCTTGTGAATGTTATATCCTTACAATGTGCCCCTATAATCAAATGATAATGTTAATATAAAGCCCAACCATTTGTGGCACCAGTGAAAATGATACTTTTTACAGGGAACAGAGTAGTAGAGTTAGGAGGAGTGATAGGAAGACAAAAGGAAAATTGCAACAGAAGGCATAAGAACATAAGAACAGTCATACTGGGTCAGACCAAAGGTTCATCTAGCCCAGTATCCTGTCTTCCAACAGTGGCGAATGCCAGCTGCCCCAGAGGGAATGAACAGAACAGGTAATCATCACGTGATCCATGCCCTGCCCCCCATTCCCAGCTTCTGATAAACAGAGGCCACTGACACCATCCCTGCCCATCCTGGCTAATAGCCATTGATGGACCTATCCGCCATGAATTTGTCTAGTTCTTTTTTAAACCCTGTTATAGTCTTGGCCTTCACAACATCCTCTGGCAAAGAGTTCCACAGACTGATTGTGTGAAGAAATACTTCCTTTTGTTTGATGTAAACCTGCTGCCTATTAATTTAATTTGGTGACCCCCAGTTCTTGTGTTATGAGAAGGAGTAAATAACACTTCCTTAATTATTTTCTCCACACCAGTCATGATTTTATAGACCTCAATCATAACCCCCCTTAATTGTCTTTTCTCCAACCTTAAAAGTCTCAGTCTTATTAATCTCTCCTCATATGGAAGCTGCTCCATACCCTTAATCATTTTTGTTACCCTTTTCCAATTCCAATATATCTTTTCTGAGGTGGGCCAACCACATCTACATGCAGTATTCAAGATGTGGGCATACCATGGATTTTTATAAAGGCAATATGATATTTTCTGTCTTATTATAAATCCCTTTCTTAATGATTCCCAACGTTCTGTTTGCTTTTTTGACTGCCGCTGCACATTGAGTGGTTGTTTTCAGAGAACTATCCACAATGACTCCAAGATCTCTCCCTTGAATGGTAACAGCTAATTTAGACTCCATCATTTTAAATGTATATTTGGGATTACGTTTTCCAATGTGCATTACTTTGCATTTATCCACATTGCATTTCATCTGCCATTTTGTTCTCTAGTCACCCAAGTTTTGTGAGATCCCTTTGTAACTCTTCGCAGTCTGCTTTGGACTTAACTATCTTGAGTAGTTTTGTACTATCTGCAAATTTTGCCACCTCACTGTTTACCCTTTTTTTCCAGATCATTTATGAATATGTTGAACAGCACTGGTACGGACCCCTGGGGGACTGCTATTTACCTCTCTCCATTCTGAAAACTGACCATTTAGTTCTACCCTTTGTTTCCTATCTTTTAACCAGTCACTGATCCATGAGAGGACCCTCATTCTTATCTCATGACAGCTTACTTTTGCTTAAGAGCCTTTGGTGTGGTAGCTTGTCAAAGGCTTTCTGAAAATATAAGTGCACAATATCCACTGGATCCCCCTTGACCACATGCTTGTTGACCCCTCTAACACCAATCCACTAAAAGAAAATCTTCACAACTACAAAGTGGTGCACAATAAATTAAAAACAGGGAAATGTATCTTCAGAAATGTAGATTAAATAAATAGGTTACATATAGCTGTACAGATCTCATCATTTTCTTTCCCACCCATGGCTTAAGAAATGTCCTATGCTGCCAAGGAGGATTAAGGTGGCTTTTAAATCTATACTGGTCCCATTATTCCAAGAATTGAGGAATAACCTTTTGTTTTTGTTGGGTTTAAGGAGAATTGACAATTCTCAAATTATCCTCCATTTTGTGGTATGCTGTGGAAAGTGAGTGCTGTTGTGATTTCTGTGTATCTGCTCTGTCCACAGCTGGTTGGTTTCCTTCTAGTGAATGAGTTATTTCCGTTTTCATCATTGCAGCTTGAGAATATGAACATTCGTATCTCAAATCAAGAATAATCTATTTATATAAGCTAACTTTGGCCTTGATCCAGCAAAGCACTTCATTTTCCCATTGACTTCAATGGAACTATTAATGGGATGAAAGTTAAGCACATATTTAAGTACTTTGCTGTATCAGGTCCTTTAGCATGACTGTATTCTATAGAAATACAAAGTTAAGAATACAAAGAACGATGATCACATAGCAGGGGCATAAACAACATGGTTTTATTTGTAGGGCGGAGGGGCTAGAATAGTAAAATTATAGCTGCTGAATATCATTTTTATACTATCTAATTGTTCTAGAAGGGGCAGTCCCCTGACAATTCACAGTTTGTTCTTTTCAGTCCAGGAGGGGTATATCTCCTTTGATGGTCTCCATTGCTTTAAGTTCCTTTCTTTCACCCAGGGCATACGCTAGCTGTTGGTGACCAGGGCCAGTTTGAAGGTGTATCATGCAGCATGCTCTGGCTCCCTGACTGGGAAATGGCTCAGCAAGCAGGGTCTCCTCCTCTTTTGAAGGAGATTTCTGTGTGCCCGGATGAATCTGTCTATGCTTCTCCCAGTCTTTCTGCAGCTAGGCTGGCTTTTTCCCTCTCTCTCGCACTCTCTCTTTCTCACAGAGTTTAGTGAGCCTCTTTTTCTGTCTCTGCATGCAGACTTCAGATCCCCTCTCTCTAGCAAGACCTGGATAGTTCCAGCCAGCTGCCACTCCTCTAAGGCCACTGCCAGGGCCGGCTCTACAGTTTTTGTAGCCCCAAGCAGTGAAAAAAACTGCCGTCATGGACAGCAAAAGGGAAAAGCTGCTGCCGAATTGCCGCCACGGCCAGCAGAACAGCGGGGCTGCCGCCAAATTGCCATCCCTTTCTAACTACCGTCTGAAGCACCTGCTTGGAACGCTGGTGCCTGGAGCCGGCCTGGCTACTGCCTAGAGCCTCCTGATGGGCTCTTCCTTTCTTTCCTCCCAGCCTCCTGCAACAAGTTCCATGTGCTGTTTTCACAGAGAGAGCTGTGAGGCCTGACATCAAGGAGCCCATGATTCTTTGGCTAATTTATTTAGTCATTTTACAGCCTCTGACCTCAGTCCCATGGCTGGGTATCAAAGGGCCTCCAAGCTGCCATCTTAGCTGTAGTTTTTTCCTTGTCAGCATCTGTGAATGAGAGAGAGAGAGAGAGAGAGAGAGAGAGAGAGAGGAGATCTTTTATTATTGCTCCTGAGTAGTAACAGCAATGCAAGTAATATTTGTACATGTAATTTAGAGTTATAGAGTTCCAGGCCAGGAGGGACCATCAGACAATCTACTCTGATCTCCTGTATATCACAGGCTACTAACCCACCCCACAGGCCACTAATTCACCCAGTTGTCCCTGTACTGAACCCAGTAACCTGGACTGGACTAAAATCTTACAGCCTTCAGGAGATTAACTTATTGTGTGCCACAGGAAGCAAACAGAAAGGACAGAAGTGCACCAATGCCCAAGGCCCGTTCAATATCAGGGAATCAGTTTAGTGATTTCTCGGTGCTCTTCTTTTTTCTATGGTGGCATTTTGCACTTTTGACCTGTAACTGAAAGCTCTTTGCAATGAGACCCCATCACACCCATTTTGAGTTATGAAACAAATATGAGAGATTTCCATCTTAAGATTTAGTTATATCCCATTTATCTTCTTAGTGCCTTCATCTTATTAAAGGAAATTAGTTTTCACCAAGGCCCCAAGGCAGTAACACAATAATATTTGCTGAAAGCTTTCAGAAAGACCTCTTACACTGCAATTCCTAGTTGGCTGGCACTCCGTTGTGTCAGTGCTTTTAAATCATGCATTTCAGCAGGTATTACACACATATTTATTCATAATATGCTGGGTTCTTAGGTTTGAGGATTTTTTTTTTTATCATGGCTCCCCACGTTGTTGAAATTAATCATGGCCTGTAGGTCACTTTCTCCAGTGACTCCTGCTGGGGAATTGGTCATGTCTGAAATAGTGTTGTGATCTGAGATAAAATATTCATGTCAGTAACAGATGGCTTGTGTTTATATGTCACAAACAAGGCTGGCCTGGCAAATTATTATACTTTACATTTCACATTTTGTGATAGGCTTTCCAAGTCAGCTCTATGATTATGATATTGATCTCCTTTATTTTTCTTACAAATTCGGTGCCTACTTCCATGCAACTTTTACAAAAACTGGAGTGTTTCTTGAAAAATATAAATATTCATCTTTATCACTTGAGCATCTTTTAGAACGTTATTTTAGCACTTAATGGGACACATTCTGCCCTGAATCCCACTGGGAGCAACCATATTGTACTTGATTAGCTCGATGGGACTGTTGTGTAACGTAAGATTAACAATATGACAATCCAGAGGTCTGTGCTGTAGCCAGCCTGTGTTGTGTCCCTCAGCTCCAGGCACACAAGGACAGGGAGGTCCATGTGGAGAGCACCAGATGACTTGCTTTGGTTAACTGAGAAGTGCTGTAGACAGGCTGTGAAAGACAGGCCTGAATGATCAGTCAATCCAATGAGAGACATTTGAGAGAAACAAAAGGGAAAAATAGGTGGCCTCGACTCAGTGGGCCTTGACTCAGTGGGGAGGCATCCCCTCCCCTCAAATAGCCTGAGCAGAATTGTGCTGACTGCAATGGAAGTTGGAGCAGGTCCCAAATTACACCTTCATTATTTTACTATCAACAGTAAATAATCAGGTGGTTTTTTTTAAACCATTGTTATTAAAACGTGAAGACAAATACCAGACAATGATTTGCTTTCCTTACTGCCCTCCCTTGCCCCATTGTGTTTGGTTAAACACAAAATTTAAATTCAATTCTCTTTCTATACTTGCATTGCAATCCTGCAATAAGTTCGGCGTGGGGAGAGCCATATTGACGTTGATGTGCATCTGTGCAGACCACATGGCAGGACTGAGACTTCCATGCTTCTCTCTGTCACTTTAGACATTCTGTCATGACAGTAGCTAGCTGTTTTCATCTGTAGATCTCAACACACTTTACAAAGGAGGTAAGTATCATTATCCCTATTTTACAGATGGGGAAACTGAGGCACAGGGAAGGGAAATGTCTTGCCCAGGGTCACCCAGTAAACCAAGAGCAGAAGTAAGAACTGAACCCACATTTCCTGAGTGATAGTTTAGGCCCCAAATCACTAGGTCACTCTGTAGAAGTCATTTAAGTTTCATTTTCAAAAAGATACTAATGATTAATTTTCTTGCTCTCTGAAGATTTTTTTTATCTAAAACCTTTTCATTTCCTTTTTTTCCTTTATACTTGTTTAACAGAACAAAACCTACTGTAACCAAAATGTCTTCCATAGGGAAAACCCCCATCGTGTTTAGTGACTGCACAAGATTACAACAAAGCCACCTGCAAAATGTGTGACTAAATATGAATGCAATAGCACCAGATCCTTTTTTATTGTTGAACTGCACAACTACACTTTCCTCCAAAAGGAGAAACAGCATGGGGTTAATGTAATGTACTGAAAAAAATTATATAGATATATGAGGAAATTAGAAAAACAGAAAGTTTCATGACACTTCTTGTGCTGTTTATCCCAATGCAAATTAAAACAGCTGAGCTATAAAAAATCCCTAAAAATCCAGATTTATAGTGGAGGTGATGACAGATTTGCACAAGCACTTCCAGAAGCCAATGTGTCCTAAAATACAACTCAGAATAGATGAATAACTGAACAAAACACACAACATAGGCAAAATGGAAAGATGTCCTGTAAGAAAGAGTGCATATGAGGTGTTTAACTTATTACTGGGGGTTTTTTTCAGCAACTATTATTTCCACTATAGGAATGGTAGCATTGACCATACAATCATAGAACATTAGGGTTGGAAGAGACCTGAAGAGGTCACCTAGTCTAACCCCTGCTCAAAGAAGGACCAACCCCAACTAAATCATCCCCGCCAGGTCTTTGTCAAGCTGGGGCTTAAAAACCTCTATGGATGGAGATTCCACCACCTCCCTAGGTAACCCATTCCAGTGCTTCACCACCCTCCTAGTGAAATAATGTTTCCTAATATCCAACCTTGATCTTCCCCACTGCAACTTGAGACCATTGCTTCTTGTTCTGTCATCTGACACCACTGAGAACAACCTAGCTCCATCCTCTTTGGAACCCCCCTTCAGGTAGTTGAAGGCTGCTATCAGATCTCCTGTCATTCTTCTCTTCTGAAGACTAAATAAGCCCAGTTCCCTCAGCCTCTCCTCATAAGTCATGTGCCCCAGCCCCCTAATCATTTTTGTTGCCCTCCTCTGGACTCTCTCCAATTTGTCTATATCCTTTCTGTAGTGGGGGGCCCAAAACTGGATGCAGTACTCCAGATGTGGCCTCACAAGTGCCAAATAGAGGGGAATAATCACTTTCCTCGATCTGCTGGCAATGCTCCTACTAATCCAGCCTAATATGCTGTTAGCCTTCTTGGCAACAAGGGCACACTGTTGACTCATATCCAGCTTCTCGTCCACTGTAATCCCCAGGTCCTGTAGCTGTGTACAGGATTCTTCCGTCCTAGGTGCAGGACTCTGCACTTGTTCGTGTTGAACTTCATCAGATTTCTTTTGTCTACATCACTCTGGACCCTATCCCTACCCTCCAGCTTATCTACCTCTCCCCCAAGCTTATTGTCATCTGCGAACATGCTGAGGGTGCAATCCATCCTATCATCCAGATCATTAATAAAGATAATGAACAAAACCAGCCCCAGGACTGACCCCTTGGGCACTCTGCTTGATACTGAGTGCCAACTGGACATTGAGCTCTTGAGCCCAATCATCCAGCCAGCTTTCTATCCACCATAGTCCATTCATCCAACCCATGCTTTTTTAATTTGCTGGCAAGAATACTGTGGGAGACCATATGAAAAGCTTTGCTAAAGTCAAGATATATCATGTCAACCGCTTTCCTCATATCCACAGAGCTAGTTATCTCATCATAGAAGGCAATCAGGTTGGTCAGGCATGACTTGCCCTTGGTGAATCCATGTTGACTGTTCCTGATCACCTTTCTCTCCTCCAAGTTTTTCAAAATGGATTATTTGAGGACCTGTGCCATGATTTTTCCAGGGACTGAGCTGAGGCTGACCAGTCTGTAGTTACCCAGATTCTCCTTCTTCCCTTTTCTAAAGATGGGCTCAGCACCTAACAGCTCCCAGGGTGACACTTATAGCCAGTTTGTCACAGGATCTCATCACCCAATGTGCTGAGCACTTTTAAAAATCTGGCCACTTATATTGGTGCCTAGGAACTATGATCTTGAAAGTGTAGCCCCTACGGAATAATCTGAGCTCCTGAAAATCTGGCCTCATGTATTTAAGCCTTAGGTAATGAGGCTGATTAGTACACTTGTGAGTGTTTAATGCTGATATGGGTTCAACTACTAGTATGAGGTAGGTAGGGGCAGAAATCCTAGCAATGACAGTTCCACTACAAAACCTGAAAGGAAGACTTCATATCTGCTTCTCCTCCAGTTAACAGCCATTCCCTTTGTTACATTTGTTTTAGCATTTTGATGTGCTAGTGGCACAAATTCCAGTTTAAACTCCCTGGTTTTGGCAGCCATGTTAACAGTGTTCTCACTAGGGTACTGCCATTTCAAAGGCTTCATCCTACTTTTAAAAAAGTGCTTCTTATGTACTTTATTAAACAGTTGCCATTTATCAGACCACGAAATGAGACAGGTACTGTACGGAAATTAGCCTTTTGGCACAAGGCACTATGTTAAGAGGTCAGATACAAATTCATAGCTTTTAAAGTCTCAAGGGACCATTGTGACTATTTAATCTGACCTTGAAGTCTCAAATTTAAATTAGAAGATAGTAAAATGGGACAGCGTGGACAACCTCAATTCTGGCATTCCCAATTTATGAGTGCCTGACTTTGCAACCTTAAGGTGTTTTTTATGTAAGTTTTTTTATGTGCAATAATAAAATAAGCAGAGTTATTCTAAAGATGAATGAGTTATTTCCGTGCTGATAATTCATAAATATTAGAATGATTGTTATTTTATGGTGTAATGTGACTTAATTTCATTTTTGCTTTATAGTCTATGATCCAAATCATGGGGTCCAGAATTCTACAAGTGTTCCTCAGAATAAAACACGAATAAAGACTTTAGGATCTGGTTTTAGGATCTGGTTTTAGGATCTGAATTAATTAAACATTGAGAATTTATTAATGTTTCCTATATCATAGGATTTTCCCTATAAGTAGTAGATAAATGTAAATGATGCGTAATAATGATTAGTGTCTGAATATGAATCTGAAAAAGAACCTTACATGGAGATTAATAAAACTACTAAAAAGTTGACAATTACTTTGTAAATTTCCAGTTGTAAATTGTGGATCAACATGTATAGTATGCAAAAGTTATAAAATATATATAGGTGTAAATATAGTTGTGTGTGTGTGTGTAAAGTGGTGCTTGTTTTACAAAAAACTGGATGGAATACCATGGCTAAATTTTTCAGTACCCTGTCTCTTTAAAACATTTTGTTCTCCTGAAAGGTAGGTCAATGATACGTAGCTCTGATGATCAGTGTTTGGTTGTAGCAGAATTTAGTGCTCCTGAAAAACTCTCCAGCTGTGTGATTTTGTAAGTTGTGTCTATTTGTTTGATTCTTGCAAAAAATTCAGTAATGTGCTTCATTTTAAAGCAGCAGCCTGATATGGGAGTGTAATATCTGTCCTGTTCTTTAATCTCCAGGTGAAAATAGATTGTTTATACTAACATTGTCACATGACAATCAGTGCTGGCTATAAATTTGAGGGCGCAACTGTTCATGAAAAATAAGGAAAACAAGAAAGAAAATGAATGAAAATCCTGGCCCCCTTGAAATTAATGGAAAAATTCCTATAGACTTTAAGAAGGTCACAATTTCAACAAATATCTCCACTGCTGAAAGTACATGTTCAGCATCATGTTTCTTCTTTCTAAAAAATAAATTGGGTAAATTGTGGATGTTGTGGTCTTATATATATATACTTATTACAGTTACATACACATTTTGAAAAACTTTCTAATGCAGCTATATTGTATATATCATAGCTTCTGTATACAATCTATAGCTATATGTGATATTGATAAAATAAGTTCCCTGTAAATAATGATGTGGTCTACAATACTACGTCAAGAAAAGGAGTACTTGTGGCACCTTAGAGACTAACAAATTTATTTGAGTATAGAATCATAGAATCATAGAATATCAGGGTTGGAAGGGACCTCAGGAGGTCATCTAGTCCAACCCCCTGCTCAAAGCAGGACCAATCCCCAATTAAATCATCCCAGCCAGAGCTTTGTCAAGCCTGACCTTAAAAACTTCTAAGGAAGGAGATTCTACCACCTCCCTAGGTAACGCATTCCAGTGTTTCACCACCCTCCTAGTGAAAATTTTTTTCCTAATATCCAACCTAATCCTCCCTCACTGCAACTTGAGACCATTACTTCTTGTCCTGTCGTCTTCTACCACTGAGAATAGTCTAGATCTATCCTCTTTGGATGTACCTTTCAGGTAGTTAAAAGCAGCTATCAAATCCCCCCTCATTCTTCTCTTCTGCAGACTAAACAATCCCAGTTCCCTCAACCTCTCCTCATAAGTCATGTGTTCCAGACCCCTAATCATTTTTGTTGCCCTTCGCTGGACTCTCTCCAATTTTTCCACATCCTTCTTGTAGTGTGGGGCCCAAAACTGGACACAGTACTCCAGATGGGGCCTCACCAATGTCGAATAGAGGGGAACGATCACGTCCCTCAATCTGCTGGCTATGCCCCTACTTATACATCCCAAAATGCCATTGGCCTTCTTGGCAACAAGGGCACACTGTTGACTCATATCCAGCTTCTCGTCCACTGTCACCCCTAGGTCCTTTTCCGCAGAACTGCTGCCTAGCCATTCGGCCCCTAGTCTGTAGCGGTGCATTGGATTCTTCCGTCCTAAGTGCACTTATCCTTGTTGAACCTCATCAGATTTCTTTTGGCCCAATCCTCCACTTTGTCTAGGTCCCTCTGTATCCTATCCCTATCTGCCACCATATCTACCACTCCTCCTAGTTTAGTATCATCCGCAAACTTGCTGAGAGTGCAATCCACACCATCCTCCAGATCATTTATGAAGATATTGAACAAAATCGGCCCCAGGACCGACTCTTGGGGCACTCCACTTGATACTGGCTGCCATCTAGACATGGAGCCATTGATCACTACCCGCTGAGCCCGACAATCTAGCCAACTTTCTACCCACCTTATAGTGCATTCATCCAGCCCATACTTCTTTAAATTGCTGACAAGAATACTGTGGGAGACCGTGTCAAAAGCTTTGCTAAAGTCAAGAAACAATACATCCACTGCTTTCCTTTCATCCACAGAACCAGTAATCTCATCATAGAAGGCGATTAGATTAGTCAGGCATGACCTTCCCTTGGTGAATCCATGCTGACTGTTCCTGATCACTTTCCTCTCCTGTAAGTAGTGCTTCAGGATGTGCTCGTGTAAGTGCTCACTTCATCGGAGCTGTAGCTCACGAAAGCTTATGCTCAAATAAATTGGTTAGTCTCTAAGGTGCCACAAGCACTCCTTTTCTTTTTGCGAATACAGACTAACACGGCTGCTACTCTGAAACCTGTCAATACTACATCAGGTTTTCACTGATAGCATTATCCATGGCATATTAATACAGGGGCTGAATGGCCACTCTCCTTCTACATAGCAGTATAGTGATAACATATTGAGGAGTTGTACCAGATCAGATCCTTCAATGGGACAGTGAGAGAGATTGTAGCTCTGTGCTTTTCCCTTAATTGTAGCCATTCCACTATTTCTGTTGCTTCTCTTGCATTTACAACATTTACTGGTGTCACAGCCTCAAGAAACTTTGTTGAAAGGGACTCTGTATAGAGCACCACAGCCACTATATGCAGGGGTGAAAATAAGATAAATTACGAACCGGTAAGGGGGACTGGCTCCAGACCCCCGGAAGAAGCGGTACCTTGGGGGAAAGGGGCGGGGCTGGGGGTCAGCCTGCCCCAGTCAGCCCTTACATGCTGCTTAGCCTATGCTACTGTGGGCTCAAGTGGCGATTTAAAGGGCCTGGCTCTTGTTGCTGCCACGGTAGCGGTGGTGGCGACCGGGAGCCCCAGGCTCTTTTAAATCCCCAGGGCAGCTGCCCCTTCCCCCACTGTCCCCCATCAGTGGCAAAAGGGACAGTGACATTTAAGGTCTGCCACGAAAGTCCTTTAAGGTCAGCTGTGTATGGGCCGGCACCGGCGGCCCCTTCTTACCGGTTCGCCGTACCGGCCCACTTTCACCTCTGACTATATGTCAGCATTGGCTAATACCATACAAACACATTTTTCTTCTTGGCCTACTTAATGATTAAGAGTAATATTTACATGGAATCTTGTTGTTTTAAGTGACTGTTGAAGGAATTTACAAAAACTGGGTGCTTGCTGGAGGTGGTCTTCTGGTAAAGGTGGAGCAGATTTGAACTCAATAAATTTCAGGTGGTCTCTTTAAACATGACGTTCTCTAATAAGGGTGGTCTCTTTTATAGGATTCCCTGTGTTTAGAAGAATCTATTTTCCCTGTTTCCAATAGAGAAGTTGAAAAGCTAACACACAGGTGGTCGGGAAAGACTAGACCAATCTTTTCCAATTATGAACTAGGCTGGGTCATTTGGAATCCCTGCTGGCATACAACACATAAAGTGAGATGCTTATTTGACTGTGAATGTAACTCTGCCTAATGTCAAGTTTAAAATGCATATGGAACCTCCTGGTGTAGTATAAGTCCATGTATACCATAACTATGCAGTGTTGGACCATGAATCAGTAGTATATCTCTGATATATTACAGATCATTTTGGGGTTCCTGCATATTCTCAACAGGAACTACAGAGCAGCATTTTATATTTCTGTCAACAGCTATCATGTGTTTTTAATAAGAACAACAGTCTGCAGGTGCAATGGTTATCTTTTGCAGTACATAAATTTCAAGGAGATTGCATTCTTTTTCTTTTCTAACAAAGACCGCTGAGACTTGCTATGTATTTGAGACCTTGCCATTGAGGCATAACCTCTGACCCACAGTGCAGCATGCAAAAGAAGAAAGCAGACTCTTGGCCACATACAGAGCACCTGCTTGAAACATCTGCAAAAAGCAAAGTTGGTAATTTAATGAACTGGCCTCACAGCCCTGTTATTACATTACATCTGCAAAGATTCTAAAGGAGAGCCTAGAATAAAAGTGTTCTTTATTATATGAGTTGTAGTACTAAAATGTTAACCTTCCACAGAATCAGTATGAGGAAACATTAATGCTGATATAGCATGTTAGTGACACCAATCTAGCTGTCTGCGGACTATGAACAGTAACAAACAAAGCATAAACATTCTCCCTTTCAGTTGTGGGTCGATGACCATTAGGATCATCCACTGAATGGGAAATAAATCCTTAAGCCTGGAAAGTCAGTTGATATTCTTGTCTGTTAAATGGAGACTGCCACATCATTTTTAGAATGTTTTAATTTGTTTAACAGTGATTAATACAATGACAATTGGACAGTGTTGTAAAATTCTGCAGTGCTGCAAAGGGTCATTAATACAAACATAATTAAGACACAGCATATTCTGGTGGATAGAACACTAGACTGCAAGTCAAGAGACACTAGCTCTGTCATTAATGCTCTGTATGACCTTGGATAAAACACAGAACATCTCTGTTCCTCACTTTCTCCATCTATAAAATGAGGACAGTAATGCTCACCCACCTTTGTGAAGTGCATTGAGATCTTTGAATGAAATCATTTTAGTTTTCAGCAAACTTCCTCATTTATATTGGCACTCGTTTATATTGGCATTCTCACTAAGGGCTAGACTGTAACCTTACAATCTGCCCTGAGTAAGAGGGGGGCATAGCTGTCATGTCTCAGACACAGATAGGAGAATCAATTGTGACTCAAATAATCATGTTTGCCCCCTTGCTCCCCCTTTGATCTGGGGAAGCAATATATTATTTCAATTTTTTAAATCAGTTTAATCCCTCCTGTGTGTCCAGCAAGGTACTCTGACAAGGGAGTAAGGTGTGAAAAACTAGGGGCCCTCTCACACCCCAGTATCTCTGTATCACCTGTAAATCTCACTGAAGTCAATACAATTTGCAGATATTCATCACTTTCCAGGATTAGACCCAATATGGTTTACTTGCTGTAATCACACTGGTGATTCTTCTGTTATAGACTTCAATAATAATTTTCTGCAGTGACTTTGTCAAATATAAATCTTACCTAGTTATCTACAACATCCTAATCAAGCTAATTAGCTGTTACCACTTATTTGATTATTGCTGAGCTTATCCTTTCCACCTTGTCTCAGCTTTTTCTTTGTTTCTTCCTACTGCATGGACAGAGCCTCTGCTCCACTGCAGAAAGACTGATAATGCTCTGAGTGCATCAGGATTTAAGACTCCCCAGTACAAAGAAGATGTTGACTTTGTTGAATCTGAGTACTTTGTTGCTTGGTATGAATTATTGCTAGTGGAACAAGAATTCTACTGGAGTATTTTGATCTCACAGAAATGTGCTATTTTAAAGACATAGAAAGTAAGGCATCCATGTTAGAAATAAATCAATGAAATTTGGGTAAAATTTTCAAAAATGCCTAAGTCTCATTTTCAGACATGACTTAAGAGCTTAAGTCTCATTGAAATTCTCTCTTTCTCTCAGGCGCAATGACTGTTCCACTGTGGATAAACTCTTAAATAATCACTGAGGGGAGAGAGAGAGAGAGGGGGGGGGGGACTCTGTCGTCCACCAGGTAGGGCACCCATTTGGGAGGTAGGAGACCCTGGGCCCGGTCCCCTGCTCAGCTACTTTTTTAATCCACCCCAAACACATTGCCAAACTCATCTGTTTCACCCTCACCCAGAACAACTTTACTTTCAACAACAAACACTTTGTCCATACCATAGGAACAAGGGTATTAGGATGGCTCCCCAATACACCAACTCTTCATGGGTCACCTTGAGGAAGAACCTCAGGAAAAATTACCCATGAAACCAATGATATACCTGAAATACATCAATTCTATTTTCATCCTCTGAACAGAAAATCTAAACTCCCTCATAGATTTCAAACACAACTTTAACAACCACCACCTGTCCATCAAACTCTCTTTAGAACATTCAAATACCAGCATTCAACATTCAAATACTTCCTGGACACCACGATCAGTTTCAACAATGTAACCCTATAGATGACTATATACAAGAAACCACCAATCACTATACTTATTTCTACAGATCCAGCAACCACCTCAGATGTACTAAGAAATCTGTTGTCTACAGCCAGGCACTCAGATACCACAGAATTTGCTCCAAAGTGAAAGTCCGGGCTACACAACTTAAACAAGCACAGTCCACCAGAGAAATAGATCACATCATGGAATAGATCATTCAAATGCCCTAGAAGAAACAGCTTCAATACAAAATAAAAAAAGCCCACTGACCACACACCCCTAGTTTTCACCTACAACCGCACACTGGCACCCATTCAGGGTATCATCAAACAGCTATAACCCATACTTGATGGGAACCACATACTGAAATAAATGTTTCCTGAACCCCCTCTTCTGGCCTCCAGACAACCCACCAAGCTCATCATCAGAAGCAAGTTCCCACAAACCAAGACACACCAACTCAAAATGGCGCCATATCCTTCCATAATGACAGATGCTAAACATGCAGACATATCTCCACTGTTAGAATGATCAACATCCCCCACACCTTTTGAGATCAATGGATCCTACACATGCCTATCACAACATGTGATGTACCTCATTCAGTGCATTAAATGACCAACAAGAACTATGAGGGTGAAACCTGATAATAACTGCTCTCTTGAATGAAATCACACAGAAAAATGATAAAAGAAAAAATACTCTGTCATCCATGGGTCCTACATATGCCTATCGCAACATGTGGTATACCTCATCCAGTGCACTAAATGCTCCTGCAACAACTATGTGGGTGAAACCAGACAATCACTATGCTTTTGAATGAATTCATACAGGAAAATGATAAAAGACAAAAACACAATATCAGATGTGGGTGAACACTTTTTACAAAGTGATCACACCATATATGACCGCTCAGTCCTCATCACCAAAGGAAACCTGCACAACTCCTTCAAAAGACGAGCCTGGGAAAGTAGACGCATAACTCTGCTGGACACTAAAAATGGATTTAACAGAGACACTGGATTATGTCTCATTACAACAATTTGTATCACACCCTACTGCCTGCTAACCCTTAATTGCCCACTTCATTTCAAGTGGTCTTCTACAACATCTGTGAATCCCTTATGCTTAACAATCTCCCAACCTAGTATTTAGGTTGGAGACTCTGGTTACCTTCTGCAGACCTAAGGAAGAGCTCCATGAAGCTCAGAATCTTATCCATTCCACAACAGAAGTTGGTCCAGTAAAATATACTATTTCACCTCGCTTGCCTTTTTCATATCCTGGGAACAACATGGTTACAGCAACATTGCAAACAGTCAAATGATCATGGTCAAATATTGTCAAATATTCCAGCAAGAATGCTTTGGTGTGGGAGGTACCCTGCCTTTCTGATTGCATCATGATACCATCTGATAGCAAACCTTCTTAAATGTCTTGATCACTCACTTTACTACAAGCTAATTTTCTTTAAAAAATCTATTAGATTTTATTTTCTTTAAAGACATAACCACTACTCATGTTGCCTTCCAACTCAGTTTTTATTGCAATAATCCAAGACTTTTTTGCATTGTAAGGTTCATAAAGAGAATTGTCCTTTTAATTGTTCTTTTGGTGGGGGGAAGAGGTTCTTTATAAAATGTATAGATTCATAGATTCCAAGGCCAGAAGGGACCATTGTGATCATTTAGCCCTGACCTCCTGTATAATAGGCCAAAGAACTTCTCCAAAATAATTCCTACCATGTATCCTTTAGAAAAACATCCAATCTTGGTTTTAAAATTGTCTGTGACGGAGAATCCACCACAACCCTTGATAAATTGTCTTTTAAAGTTTCGCTCCTTATTTCCAGTCTGAATTTTTCTAGCACGGAAAAATAGAAAGTTGCCCTCTTCTTTTCATTCCCTCTGAAGCATCTGGTTCAGGCCACTGTTGGAAGATAAGATATTGGGCTAGATGGACCATTGATGTGACCCAGCATGGACGTTCTTCCAGTCCTATGTCTTTTCCCTTGGAATTATTATATTTTTTTTGGTAGCACCCAAAGGCCACAAAGATCCCAATAAGCACCAGCAATACATTAGGTTAGGCAATATACAAAGAAATAGAAGCATATCATAAATAAAAATAAGAAACTGTATGTCTTATATAATACCTTTTATAAACATTTTACGAAGGAGGTCAATATCATTATCCCATTTTATAAGTGAGGAAACTAAGGCATGGAAAGGTGAAATGACTTGCCCAAGGTCACCCAGTAGGCCCTGATGAGGTCACATGGGTTGCAGCTGTGTACTGATTAGGCCTCAAGTAGCTGGCAGGTTGAGAACCACTGATGTAGGGGATATAGCAAACTGCTGGAAATACCTGTTCAAATCTCAGCTGAGTTGCTACATGACTATGTGACCTTGGCAAATAATTAGATCTTTTTATGATCTTGGTAATTGACTGGATCTCTCAATCTGGAAGAAAACTAGTCTGAAAATACCAAGGTGAGAAATTTGGCAGTTTCATATTGCAGGTGTTTTGCAAGCCATTGCTTTGATTCAGATAGGTTCCTCTCCCTCCTGCCCTCATGCTTTGCTTTCAGTTTGGGGTTTGAATAAAGCCAAAACTCAGTAACAGCTGAATTTCTCCTGGTTTCATGCGAAACTGAATTTTGGATGATTTCACTCATTAGCTCAGATTTATCTGAAAACTTTAGTCGTCTTGCAAGCCTTTCAAAGCACTAAGTCTGATGCGATGTCTACACTTGGAGCTAGGGGTGTGACTCCCAGTTCAAGTAGCCATATTCACATTAGCTCTCATCAAGCTAGTGTGCTAAAATGGTAGCACAGACAGCAGTGAGTGGAGGTATGGGCTAGCCCTCACCCCCCTTCCTCAAAGTACGTACTTATAGGGTTCTGGTGGGTTGGTGCTCAGGGCAGCTATGCCATGCCACCACTTGTCACAGCCCATGCTACCATGCCTATCTGTAACCCATGCCTGCTTGGTGTGGTGCTCTGTCCCCCTAGCCTAGCACCTAGCCTAGCTAGAGACTGATGAATCTACTACAGCCTTAGCTAAATGCTGTGTGGCTTTTAGCTCATACAGTAGAGGCTCATGCATTTAGCTCCAGAGGCCCCAGGTTCGATCCCACCTGATGACAAGCAGGGTCTGTTGGGATATCAGCTGGGAAGTATCTGAAGTTTGGGACTCGCTTCCTCAGCTAGGAGTCGTATGTAACCCATACCTGCTTGGTGTGGGGTTCTGTCCCTCTCTACTGGCACCTAGCCCACCTAGATATTGATGAGTCTACTACAGCATTATCTAAATGGCATGTGGTTTTTAGCTCATGCAGTAGACGCTCGTACACAGAGGTCCCAGGTTCGATCCTGCCTGCCAACGACTACGGTCTGTCGGCATTACAGATTATTATTTTGAGTGCAATAGCTCAATGAGAGCTAGCATGAGTATATCCACACAAGCTGGGAGTCACATCCCCAGCTCCAAGTATAGCCATAGCTGTAGTTTTGTGTTTGTAGTGCGGTCGAGGTTTAATGGATAGAACACTGGACTGAGATACAGAAGACGTTAGTTCAATTGCTGGTTCATCTCTGTGACCTTGGGCAAATCTACCCTGTGCCTCAGTTCCCCACCTGTAACATGGGGATAATATTTCCTTCCCAAAAAGTGTTTTATGGGGATAAAATCTGTTAATGGCTGTGAAGTGCTCAGATACTACAGTGAGGAGGCTCATCTGAGTACCCTGCTAGATAATCACACCTGAAATCTTGCATAGATTTCCTATTTTGTTGCCAATATTTCATGTGGCCCTAGAAACAACACCACACACCAACAAATGGATTTTGTATTGCAAGTGAACTTTCCTCGACAAAGAAATACTAATATTAAATATTTCTTTTCATAAGTAAGCTCTGAACAGTCAAAGCAAGATCCTCAGTTGGTGTGAATTGAATTCAGTGGAAGTACATTGGCCCTCAGATCCTAGGCAAGAGACATTGAGTAAATAATATTTTTATTGGCGCTCTACTCCAGTATGTCTGGCTATTCCACAATAGTAGCCTCAGAAAAGTCTGCCTCTCCTCTCCCAGGAAGTAATATGACTGAGCAAAGTCATTTGGGCCCTGATTTAGAAAAGCCCATAAGCATATGCTCTATCTCATCTCTATTTAGGGCTCATCTTTAAACCTGTGCTTAAGTTCCATTGACTTCAGTAGGGATGTCTTAAATAGGGATGCTTTCCCAAACTGGGTTCTTAGTTTGGGTAACATTTTCAAAAGTGGTCTGTGGTTTGAGAAGCTTTATTTTTGGGTGCCCATCTTGACACAAGGTGTGTCTCTTTGGGCACTCACAAAATGGAAGCCCTCAAAGTCACCTGCCAGTTTTGAAAATGTTGGCAAAAGCTTCTCTACTTTATCCTGATTTTTAGAGAGGGAGAATGATGCTTTGTAAAACACTGTTGGCAATTTTTCCCCTGTAGATTTCCAATAATAATTATTTTTATTGTTATTACTACCTATATTACTGAGAGGAGAGGGGGTGGAAGGATGACAAGACAAGCCTGGGAATGAAGAATTGAATAATTTGATACTTAGTCCTGCCACATTGAGAAATGGAAGGGAAAAAAATACATTACATGTGTTCCTTTTTGACTTTTCTGTTTGGAAACAAAATAAGTCACACCATATAAGAAATCACCCTTCAGTTTAAACTACTCATTCATATAAAGGCCCATTGTAGTCATTACAAACAATAATTAACCTTGATCTTAACTGACAGGATATTACAGCATCAGAAAGATAAACAGTCCTCTGCGTGGGAAGTTTCGTTAACTCAGACGGCATCTTATGGAAAAGTGATTTCCAGGATACACAGGACAGAATGGACAAATCTGGAGTACATGGCTAGACTACATAAGCAACAGATCAGATTAACACAATGGATGAAGCAGATTGAAGCAGGATTGGGATCTCTCACCACACCAGCCAAGGAGGAGAGAGAGCTAGAAAGCACCCTGCTTTCCCAAAGGAGGGAATTCGCCCTCTGGTTATAGCAAAGGGCAGGGAGAGCTGTGCTCCCCTCCATTCCCGTTTATTTTAACCTCCTAATTAATGTATGCAGAGGAACTATCTTTCTTGATGCTGGCCATGATTGCTTTTGGTAGTATGTTTCACTTATATTTCCCTATCTTCACCTGCTGGAATATTGATTTGGACGGAATGGGGGAGGAATAGGGGAGCTCCATGGAGGGTAGGATACGGATGTGTATATGTTATGAGAAATCAAAGTAATTGATTACCAATTTTTTTTTTCTTAAGCTTTGGGTTGCTAAATTCAACAAAGATTGAATATATTCCACAAAAGCATAATTCACAGTGATGTGAATGGGTATCCCTAGGACACTGCTTGCTGTACTAATTATATATGTCCTAAGCAGCTCGGTAGTGGGAAACTGCCAAATTAGGCCCTCTTGAAAGTTGGGGGGTGTTGGTTCTCCTGGACTGGATCCCAGCCCATGTGGAGAGCAGGTGGAATATCTGGACAAGTGAGGGGAGCAGCAGTGCGTGGGTTACGGGAGCCCTTCTTCCCTGGCCAATGGATTGTGCACTCTCGTCACTGGTACAATAGAGAAAAGCTACAGAGAAAAGTGAGCACTAGCCCATCCATAGGTCCCACCAGCGGCTTACATCCAATTCAGCTGACTTCAAGGGGACAACTCACATCCCTAAAGTTAAGTATATGCATTAAGTGCTTTGCCTAGGGTGACCAGATGTCCCCATTTTATAGGGACAGTCCCAATTTTTGGGTCTTTTTCTTATATAGGCTCCTATTACCCCCCACCCCGTCCCGATTTTTCACATTTGCTGTCTGGTCACCCTAGCTTTGCCAGACTGGGGCCAGAATGCTCAGTACCTTGCAAGGTTGGTATCCATTCTACCTAGTGATTAATCAATACCTGCCAAACAAACTCATTCTCTCTTACATGAAGGCAGTTACAGACAGGGTGTGATAACTATGCACATCCAGTCTCCGCTATTGCCGTAAAGGGAGTAATTAGCTATGACATAATGATCTAGTTTGTTCTTTGGACATCATTCCATCTATGCCCATTCATTTGGTAATAATGCTGTTGTAACCTGCTTGTCAGTGTGTGTTACAGATCTCCTTCTGTGTCGGATCCACAGAGGATATGGATCTGTTCCAGCTTTTAGCATGAGAGCCTGGCTCTTTAACTCAAGCTGTAGAAACTTGTGCTTTTAGCAATTCCAGCACTGCTGCGATGGCCAAGACAACATAAGTGGGGGCTAATCCGGGATTCAAACTGCTGTTTTTATTATAGTTGAAAAACAACAAGTAAAAATGTCAGGCTCCTTACTGAGTTTGATTTGGACCTTATCAACACTGGTATAAAGAAGGGGTAAAACAACTGAAGGCAGTAGAGTTAGACCAGTAAGCAACCAGGGTAAGAGCAGAATAGGGGACATCGATTTTTTATTTGATATATCTCTTATTCTTAAACAATGAAGCTTTTGCAGCCACATTTTCACAGACTGGTAGAATGAAAATTATTTTACTTTCCTTCTTTAATTTTTGAGTAACTGAATGTCTCCTGTGTGCTACCGAGGACTGTCAACTCATATTGACATCATTGGAAACTGAAAGCACTCAGCACCTTTCAGGATTTTGCCCTTTTTGAAAATGTATGTTAGTCTGTGAACAGTCATTTTATTGCAAAATGCTTTGGTCTGTAGCTGACGTAATATAACAATTTTGCCCAGTGTCCATTAGATGACCCCAGGGTTTTTTAATGCAAATAGTGAATAATAATAATCAGTCAGTTCCACAGAATTTGGTTTTGATAGGTGGATTACAAAGTTCTTTATATCAGTTGCAGCTTGTTTGACTTGGTATTAACTGTGCATTGGTATGGAAACTTTCTGTTAAAAAAATATATTGCTAAGAATCAAAGTAAAAATTAAATAGTAAATTAGAATGTGTCACAGTCTCGATGTTGTATAGATATTTTCCAGGTGACCAGGGTGCCTGACTTGTAAAACAAAGCAAAAATGACCCATTTGGAACTACTCTGAATTCCTTTCATCATTTTTTTTTAAAAGAAATGTGTCCCAAACACTTTTTAGTTTAGCACATAATTCTCTGGAAACCATTTAGCTAATTTATAAAAACAAACCCACTGTTTGGAGTGTGGCCTGCATCTAGCAGGGTATAATGATGCTGCCTCATGTGTTGTTCACTCTGGAAACAATCAGTCACACACGTGCCAGGAACAACAGTCAATCTCAAGGTGCACATTCTCAGTAGAAACTTATTAGAGTTTGGCAAATAAATTCTCTGAAGAATCCATCTGCACAAAACATGCTCCAGCCCCTCAGAGCTCTTACATGTGTCCAGATTCCACATGTGCCATCTCCATTGAGCATACTCCAGTCCAGAGCTTCAGGGACTGAGGAAGACTTTCCCTGCAATTGCTCCTTGCATTTGCCAAAGGCCACTGTGATGGCTCTGGGCACTGGAACTGAGAGCAGGGAGACTTTCTCTTGTGATCATGTAATAAAAGACTGTATCATTATGCATACACACAGGGGGCTGAATTAAGTTTACACGGAAAACCTTAATTCTGAGTTCAATGACTTCTGAGAGCTTGACTTTTAAATTTGATGTTGTTTGAATATAATATTTGGGATGTCATTTCAGATACATATATAGATAAATAAAATATTAGGAGACAAATGCCTTCTTCAGTGATAGATAACTCATTTATCTTGAGTGATACGATCTTGTACTGCTCAATTAATATTTCAGCTTTTGTATTCACCTAACAGAACCAGATACATCAATCAATCAATAAGAAGAGGTGTGCTGTCATAATGGACCCACATGTATATTTGGAGGGAGTGTCATACTGGACCCACATGTATACAGTTGGAGGGAGTGCATATCAGTATGTACTATCAATGATACTCTTCAGTGGTTGTAAGACATATATGTTTGTCCAAATTTGCTCCTCAGTCACATACTAACAACTGCATATGATACAATAATTTGCACTAATGTAACTCTGGAGAATTAGTCCTTGGATTGTTATTGCATAGCATACAAAATAACAAAGCATTTGAATTGTTTTTATTCTTTAATCGACATAATGTCTACATTATTCTGTAAGTGAAAAGTAAAAGAACGTTTATAAAAATATCTGGTATGAACATGGGATTTTGTTTTCATTTTATGTACATAACTGGTGGAATTTGATTAAACCTAATGGGTAGGTTTAAATTCACTGATGAGCAGAAGAGACCTGGGAGAATTTCTGACCTAGGTCAAACTGACTCTGCAAAATTGATAGGACAGAAAGGTCAAACCCTCTGTTAATTAACCCCAAACCATGTGACCATTATTAGATAATTACAGTAATAGCTCTCTCCAAGTTGATTTATTATGTATGTTACTATTCAGACATTAAAGAAAGTAGTTATCCATACAATTTATAGTAGATTGCTATGGTCCATTTACCAGTTAGATGCTAAATTATGATACTTTAAAAAAATGCTTTTGACCATATAGGTTTTAGTTTATAAGACACAAGTCATATTTAGGGCCAGAAATACTGTCATTAATCAGACAAAACTACCACTGAGGTCTTAGAATAAGCAGAGATGGAGACTGTTATCTTATTATTGACAGAAAACCGCAATAGGACCTGCTCTAGAGCCTAATAAAGTCAATGGGAGATAAGCAGTCTGCATGATGAGAAAAACAGAAGCTTGTGTGAAAATATGAAATGTCTTGAATTTTGTTGACTGATAATTAAACATTCCAAGAAATGTATTTATATGTATTATTGCTACAGGAATGATAAAATCTGGAGTCTGATCTGGTTTTATATTGTTAATCCTCATATCCTTCTGTCATTTATCAAAACTTTATTTATGGCTATGAAAACATGAATGTATTGTGTTTATTCATCATTTTAAATGAGTAAGGTTCTGAATAATATTTTATTTAGTATGATAGGGTGTTTCATAAAAACAGACACTATTGTAGGAAGAGGGAAATATTTTGAAGAACTTGGCTCCTTTACAACTCATCCTTCAATATGGAGGTCATCTGGCCTTGTTAAATCAAGGTCTGTGGCCTTGGGGTATGTTTAGATTCATCTGCAGCCTCATGCTATTGTATGCTCAAAGCACCGTGAAAAATAAAACATCCAGTTCCACCTGGGACTGGGCAGAAGATTAGCGGACACAACTGTTATTAGTGGACACAATTTGGCCACCACAGTACACACTATATCATATTGTCTTAGGACGGAAGAATCCCATGCACCGCTACAGACTAGGGACCAAATGGCTAGGCAGCAGTTTGGCAGAAAAGGACCTAGGGGTTACAGTGGAGGAGAAGCTGGATATGAGTCAACAGTGTGCCATTGTTGCCAAGAAGGCCAATAGCATTTTGGGATGTACATGTAGGGGCATTGCCAGCAGATTGAGGGACGTGATCGTTCCCCTCTATTCGACATTGGTGAGGCCTCATCTGGAGTACTGTGTCCAGTTTTGGGCCCCACACTACAAGAAGGATGTGGAAAAATTGGAAAGAGCCCAGCGGAGGGCAACAAAAATGATTAGGGGACTGGAACACATGACTTATGAGGAGAGGCTGAGGGAACTGGGATTGTTTAGTCTGTGGAAGAGAAGAATGAGGGGGGATTTGATAGCTACTTTCAACTACCTGAAAGGGGGTTACAAAGAGGATGGATCTAGACTGTTCTCAGTGGTAGCTGATGACAGAACAAGGAGTAATGGTCTCAAGTTGCAGTGGGGGAGGTTTAGGTTGGATATTAGGAAAAACTTTTTCACTAGGAGGGTGGTGAAACACTGGAATGCGTTCCCTAGGGAGGTGGTGGAATCTCCTTCCTTAGATATTTTTAAGGTCAGGCTTGAGAAAGCCCTGGCTGGGATGATTTAGTTGGGGATCGGTCCTGCTTTGAGCAGGGGGTTGGACTAGATGACCTCCGGAGGTCCCTTCCAACCCTGATATTCTATGATTCTATGATCTCCAATGTTGTTCTACATGAAGTCACATACACTGAAAAAGTTCCAACAAGGACAAAATTCAGCAGCCCATCTGCTTAGCAACACTAGTTGCCATGAACACATCACCTTGGTGCTCTACTCTGGGTCCCTGTAACAAAGCGTATGCTAGCCCTTTCAGAACAAACCCCAGAGTCAGCAGTCCTGTTTCTGTTCTAGCTCATGACCAAGGCAGTATGCGTATTGTAGTATCTAGTCAGTTGCTGAAAGCAAGTTCTGCTGGGAAGGTGGAAACAGCACATAAATAAGTTCCCTTCCTTCACAAGGAGAAGATATATGGAGGAGAGCACTGGTTGTTTGTACATCTCTTCACTGAGGGGGCCTGGAAGGACCTGCAGAGGTGGCAGAAGTGGCAGCAGCAGCAACAGCATATTGGAGTAACTGTGAGAAGAGTCACGTGGCTGAAAAAGTGAAACTCAGGAAGGGAACTGAGTAAACCTGTTTGTTTGGGAATCTTTGGGATGGGGAAGAACACTAGAGCCAGAAAAAGTAGTTCCCCTCCATCAAGGAAAAAAAAACAATTGAAGAGAGCATGGCCACTTGGAAGATAGTTGGCACCACTGTGAAGTTTTGGAGAAGCTTTATCCTACCATGAAGAGATAAGGCAAAACAATGGCTGCACCTGATGCTGGAGGGCAGACTCCAGTTTAAGGTCACTGTTCTGATACTCAAAGTCCTCCATGCATTTGGTCCTAACTACTTAAGAGATTGCCACTTCTTCCACAACGGTAACCTCTTGTCATCTTTATACAACACATCTTTATACAACAACGCCTGCTCCCTTCGTTCCAGGACCCCACCTTCCAATCTAGATGATGACCCCTTTGACCTCTGCAACCACACACCACATCTTTATACAGCAACGCCTGCTCCACAAAAGACTTTTTCAATCATAATTTCTTTGCCTGGCCATTGTTGTCTCCGGAGGATCAACTCAGGTGTAGGTGGAAATGATGGAATTATAACTATAGCTTTATATATTGCCAAGGATGCCTAGTGCTATGGGGAGGTAATTTTGCACTCAGTGTAAACTGAAATAGGTAATCAAATAAATTAAAATATTTCTCCTACAGGCGGGCAAGGAAGAAAGAGATTGTTCTTCAATGTTTAAATCATTGGGAGGTGCTCTGATACTCTGAGAGTGGGGGGCCATAGAACTGCCCAGACAGACTACTCTTGTTTCTCATTGTTAATTTAAAATGGAAGTGGTGCACATGCAGTTATTAGTGATGAATCTTCAAAGACACAGTCCCTCCCTTTATCGTCTATCACTCCTTCTTGTTTTCAATATTAGCTGTGTTGACAACATAATCTTCATGCTTGAAATGGCACATTAAAATCTAGGAGCACATTCTTATTAATTACTACCTTAAGGAAGCTTGTTATTTCCCTTCTGTAGAACCTGATCCTGCATCACTGAAATTAACAAGAGCGCACTATTGACTTAAGTGGCACCAGATTTCAGCACCTTACATCTCTAACTTCTTTACTTTTGGAAAATACAACAAATTCCAACAAGGTACTGAAAATCCCTTTTTATTTAAAAGGGCATCATAAGGAAATGCTTTTATAAAATCTCATCTTTAGGGTAAAGCATCAGTCAGTGAGAGACTGATGCTTTACACTAAAGGTGAGATTTTATACACATGTTCAATGAGTAAGGTTTATGGTTGGCTCCAGTCCAAAGACAGAGATGGTACACCCAGAGATTGTACGATGCTGCCTGTTGATTTTGCAGGTAGCTAGACTCCCAATGAGACAGGGTGGCAATAACAGTTAAAAATGTGATGTTCTAAAAAGTATCAGTTCTGTTGTACCACCGGTTCATGGATATTTGCTTCTTTTGGGCGTTACAGAGAATAAATTTCAGTTTGTAAAGCTAGACAACCTTATAGGCTGAATCTCACTATGCACAGGACTATGCTTCCCCTTTCTCATCCTACTGATCTACCCAAATCCTGACCTTTTCAAATATTAAATGAGAAGTTTGCCCATTTCCTGTAGGAATTACAGGAGTGAGCACTGTGTAGTCCTGATTCCAAGGTTTCAGTCAGATGCCAGAAGAGAATCAATTAAACATAATTTTCCCTTCTAAAATTCAGAGAATGCTCATATCAGGCCAAATATGAAGTAAACAATAGTTTACAAAAGAATTACAGAAGTCAATAAATACATTCGGCCAATGCTCAGCAAAGTCAGACAGACACCAGTGTTAGAACTAGGGGCAAATGGCTTCATTTGACTTCTTAGATTTTTACATCTGAATTAATAAATTCAAATGAATTATAGTCTTTTACTTGGAAGCTAGCTGAAAATGGATTTTTCCAAACCAGCTTCACTGTCCTAATTATACTGGATACTAGCAGATAGATATCAGGTTGAGATGTGCTACGTAAAAGCCTAAAATAAATTGATAAATTTGGTAGATACAATAATCTCAGCCAGTCAGGAACACAGGTGATATAGAACAAATCACATGGTATTTCTCCTATCTCTGTGAACCAGAGACAAACTGGAAATAGAGAGCAAAGATATTATCAATTTACAGCCACAAAAAGACTTTTAATGACCCATTGCTTGTTTGCGGTTCTATTTCTGATATAAACAAAGGCTCAATTTGGATACTCTTATGCTTCTAGTAGAACATGTTGTACAACATTTATATGTGTGAATTTATATGTCCATTTCAAATTAAAGATATGAGGTGAAATCCTGGCAAAACTCCCATTGACTTCATTGGGGCCATGATTTCTTGACTTTTTTCTATTAGCTCTCAGTATGGCTCTATTCGAGCTATATGAATAAATGCAGAAAGTATTCCTCAAATATGTATTTATTTTTTAAAAATAACTGACAATGTTTACCTTCCTTTTATACATGCTTTCTATGGCTATTTCAATAATCCAATTTCCTGGAATAAATGGTCACAGAAAGCAGAAATTTTATATTCACATCAGAAATGCTTTCATGCTCATTCAGTCAGAAACAATGTCATGTGATTTACCTGACCAATCACAACTAAACAACATAGCTTGATATATAAATATTTGCAATCAATCCATGGAATAAACAATTCAAACTGATGCAGTGTCTAAATTCAAATAGGTATGAGGAAATTGTGAATTTCATTGTGGATATTCCACCGGCAGAAAAAAAGAGGCTAAATTAAACAAATTAACTATTTTCTGCAAATTATTCATTCCACTTTGGTTCCTGCTAACTACATTAGCTCCTCTGGATCCACTATTTAGTACCCACTTAATCAGTGATATTTTGTACCTGCACAAAGATATTCAGTTGGATATTGAACAAAGCATTAACAATAAGTCTGTTTCTGCCATGTTTATTCATATAGAGTACCTTACTACATACATGTGGGGTATGGTACTACTCAGGGTTAGATTCTGCCATGGATTCTTCATTGTGAATGAAGCTGCATAGACATTTGGTAATTCCAGTGACATCACACACCACACATACTCTGCTGTCATGGTTACCATGATGTCATCAGAACAACCTGGTGTTTGAACAGGAATATAGCTCATAGTTACACCTCTAATATATCCTTTTTATTAGTGGTAAATGACATATGACACACCAATCAACTTTAATATTTTCCAAACATATGCAAAATACAAATATTCAGCAAATGCTTTCTAATGTGAGACACAAAAATGTACTAAAACATTTTGTAGCCCAAAGTCTAGTGTGCTTTCACAGCAGCCCTGGGAACTACAAGTTGTGGACTACAAACTGGTATGTTAGGAGAACTTCCCAGTACCTGCCGGGATGTACCCTACCCCTTCAAGCAGGAGGTCTCCGCACTGACTGAGCTGGGAGTGTGTAGCTGGCAAGCAAAGAGGAGGCTGCTGGACTGTAATCCTGTTCTATGTTCTTTACAGGTAGGACCACAAAGGGCTTGAACACCCTGAGAGGAGTTTAAATGACACAAAACGAGAGCATGGGCTTATTTGTTTGGTGGTTTAGTTATTGTGGGAGTTAGAACATGTTTGTAAGGGGGGTTGTGTTGTACAATGTACCCTCTACTCTCCAGCAGGAGGTCTCAGCACTGATTGATCTGGGAGCACAAGGCAGGCAAACAGAGAGGAGGCGACTGGACTGTAATCCTGTTCTATGTTCTTTACAGAATAAGGCCTTATTCCTGGTGGTTTGTTTGAGTAGCTGTGATCTAAGGTGAACACACCCTGACACACACCACAGAGCACATAAAGGAGTCTCAGGCCCAATTTCCCAAAGTTGTGTAAAAAGTCACAAGACAGGCTTCCCCTATCTTGAACAACTTCATACTGGCCAGTGAACAGGAAGGGGGCTACAATTTTATGAAATGTTCTGTCAATTACTTCAAACCTAGATGATAAGTAAACAGAGATAATTACTCCTAACTGGAAGTTACAAACTAATCTGTTTAATTTATGTGGGGAAACTTTACTCCCACTGCAACTTGCATGACCTCCCATCAGAAAGCATGAAGAGCATGACAGAAAATATTGTATACTATTGTACAATGAGAACAAATGGGCCAAGATTTTAAAAAAGCAACTAGTAATTTTGTGTTTTCATTTTGAATTTTCATTTCTTGGGCACACAACTTCGAGCGTGCTCAGCGCTTTCTGTAGATTAGGCCCCTTTTAGGAATATCAGATTAATGCAGCCAAAAATCACAAGTTAGCTTCTAGATCTTGGCTTCCATTTGTAAATGGGGATTGTCACTTTTTATTTCCGTTTCAATTTAGCACAATCTGCAGGTATGAATGGATTGCCCATTATTATTATTAATATTATCTTGCATTTATATAACATCATTCAGAAATATCCTGAAGCACAGTATGGGGTTTGAGTGAAATCCTGGCCTTGGGTGGAGACAAAAGGGCACAAAAAGAGAGGGTGAGGGGAAGGGAAAGGTGCACACCTGATAAATTGAACAGACTGGCTTAACACATGTTAAAGTCTACATGCCATGTCTGTATTAAATGTATAGAAAGTATTAGCTAACACCTTCTAGCTGTACACATTAAAGTGCTAGTCAATACAAACGCATTGTCACCAGACACACAGACGGGAATTAACAAGTATTTTGGGGTCTCTTTTGCCTTGCTAAGACAGCCTGAAGTGACACGATGTCTCCTGCATCTGACATAGCTGGCCACTACCACCTCTGATCAGGCTTTTGAGTGAAAAGCAAGAGCTCGCTCATCTGCCACTGAAACACAAACAACTGTGGGGTGGAACATAGCAGCAGCATTGTGCCAACAATGTTACTGATATCTAATAAGTAAAAATTCTATACATGGAAATGGATTTTCTAACATGAGCTTCCAACAGTTCCATACTCATATTATAAAGCATTTGCATGCTAATGTATTTTGAATCCAGGTGTTGCCTATAGTGTAGCTTAGGTCTCTATGGATTTTTATTTTATTACCATCTAAATTGGCGATTAATCTTTTTGTGATAGTAATTGGCTCCTCTCAAGTGGACAAATTAGGAAAGATTAAAAACAAAAATAAATTAATATCTAATATTCAATAATGAAGTTTAAAAATTGCATTTAGGTAATTTCAGCCTAAAGAATCCCAGAGTTCTCTATGGAGACTGAGGAAAATATAGAAGTTTTTGCTCAGGGTCCCATCAACCCTTCATGGGGAACAACATATGGGAACAGGAAACTCTATGTGTGGATTCCTTTGTACTATGTCCCAGGCCTCTTTGCCTCAGGAACTGAAGACTTCCCTCTTCCACCACAGAACAAGCAGAAGAGTCACCCTACCCGTTCCTTCCCCACTCTGAACTCTAGGGTACAGATACGGGGACCTGCATGAAAACCCCCTAAGCTTATTTTTACCAGCTTAGGTTACAACTTCCCCAAGGTACAAACTGTTTTACCTTTTGCCCTTGGACTTTATTACTGCCACCACCAAAACAAATATATAAGGGAAAGAGCCCACTTGGAAACGTCTTTCCCCCCCAAAATCCTCCCCAAACCCTACATCCCCTTTCCTGGGGAAGGCTTGATAAAAATCCTCACCAATTTGCATAGGTGAACACAGACCCAAACCCTTGGATCTTAAGAACAATGAAAAAGCAATCAGGTTCCTAAAAGCAGAATTTTAATTGAAGAAAAAGTAAAAGAATCACCTCTGTAAAATCAGGATGGTAAATACCTTACAGGGCAATCAGATTCAAAACATAGAGAATCCCCCCAGGCAAAATCTTAAGTTACAAAAAGACACAAAAACAGGAATATAAATGCCATTCAGCACAGCTTATTTTATCAGCCATTTAAACAAAACAGAATCTAACGCATCTCTAGCTTGATTACTTACTAAGTTCTAAGACTCCATTCATGTTCTGTTCCTGGCAAAAGCATCACCCAGACAGAGAAAACCTTTGTTTCTCCCCCCCTCCAGCTTTGAAAGTATCTTGTCTCTTCATTGGTCATTTTAGTCAGGTGCCAGTGAAGTTATCCTAGCTTCTTAACCCTTTACAGGTGAAAGGGTTTTTCCTCTGGCCAGGAGGGATTTTAAAGGTTTTTATCCTTCCCTTTATATTTATGACATGCCCCCCAGATCACAGATAGGGTGAAACGCTGGCTGTGATTTCTTCCTGTATATCTCAGAAGATTGGCTGGACAGCAGCGTAATCTATGTAGAGGCCCATTGTTTCAGCCTTAACTCAAAGTCCCTGGAAGCCTTCTCGCAGCTCTACAACATCTTTTCTCTTGTAGTCTTTCTCAAAAGGGGTTTCCCCAGATCCCCCTGCTCTAAAAGGGGGTTGCACATCACAAAGGGACAGTTTGTAAATTATGGACAGATCCGTCCTCCTCCTCAGACGTGTATTTGGATCCCAGTAAGGAGTTTTCTGCTGGAAGGGTGGGAGTGCATGTGAAATGCTGCAGAGGTGGCACACTGCCACCCTGGTTTCCATGGAATGTGTTCTCATACTCTCCACAATTTGCTCATCGGTTTTCATTCTGTCCTTACTCTGTCAAAACTCCTATTTGGCCCTATGTATTTTTTTTAAAGGTATGCATATAGATAATTTTGGACTTAAGCCCCTTATCTAGGAGCTTAATTTTAGGCTTAAAATCAACAACAAAAATCTTGACGTTAGGTCAGTTCCCCCAAAACTGAAATGCAAACACCTTTGTGTTAGAGCTGTTCTGCACCTGCGAATTAGACAGTGAGTCAGATCCTAACCTCTGCATTAGCCCATTTGATTCATTTTGATGTGCAAAAGAGCCAGAAGGTGGCCTTAATAAATCAGCTGAGGATTCTCCCAGCAGGCATAGAGTTCACATAGCCTGTTCTGTGCTGCCCTTCCCAGTGTAAAGGGCATGTCACGGAGGTACTGTGGGGGTGCAACTGGTTATGGTTGGAGTACGGTTTGCTCTAAAAAACCCCACTCACATAACAGCCCATTGGTGCCAATATAAGCTGGTATCATTTAACAGTGTTGAGGCTGCTCTAAGTTATCCATAGTGACTAACTGGTCCCGGGAGAGGAGCATAAAGATTAATTAATCCACTTTTTAGCCCCTTCCTCAGCTGCACTGAGCAGAATTTTTGTGCATCAGAGGATCTTAATCAATAGATTTTAAAAACAGAAGCAAAGAATTACAGGATGAAAGATATTAACCTGTGTTGGAATTTAGCTAAGACCCCAGGTTTAATAGCATCTTTTAATGACCATGGATGGTATGTCCTCACTTATGTATTTTACCCCAAATAGTAGTGTTAATATATATAAATGCTTAATTATATGATTAATAGATTAATCGATTGAGGATCAGATGTTACTGTACATCCTTTAGTAGGATCCCGTAAAGCAGGTTATAAAGTATAGTAATAACATGTAGACATGCTTAACTAATGATGCCATAACGTTTCACCACACATTATACAATAGAATGAATATTGTGATTTGCTCTAAATGCATCCCCTTGAAAATTTACTGTAGAGAATACAGTAGTATGAAGGGTGACTAGACAGTGCCCAAGGATGATATCCACAGTCTTCTGGGTTTATCAACCTGTCTTTGTGGACCCAATTTTGAAAATTTTGTCCCTCATTTCCAATATTCCTCACACTATTGTGCATACTAAACTCCCAAAATTAAGGCAGTCATCCACCTGCATCTCTTTTATATATTCCTTGAACATGCTGCAAGAATTTAATCGTGTTTACTTGGTTCTGCTCTGACTACACAATGCTAACTCACCACACCTACAGTTAATTTTTTCCCATGGAGCCAAGCATCTCACTGTTCATGAAGAACATGGCAAATTTTTTATTCAGTTTCACATATTTTTAAGATAACCAACTGGCAAGTTTAGAAGACAAGTTATATTTTTCATATGCTAAAGAAATTGAGTATGCAGGCATAGAGAGCTTTGCCTGGGAGCTTAATTTAAACAGGAGCAGTTCAAAGCACTTACATCAAAGACCTCATTATTTCCCATTAAGGACTGTAGAGGTGGATTGGCCAGGCTTTGAGTTGTGCATTCAAAGCCTGAAGCAAATTTGTATATCTCCAGGCTTGTTCAGCTCATGTTTTCACTAACTGCAAAGGACGCATCATTTTAGGCTTACTGTACATTGTAGATACCACTAATATTTCAGCTGTCCGATAGTTAAGATCTCTTTAATTCAATCACAAAGTGATCCCGGACCACAAGAGTAAAGAACTGAGTTATGATTGCTCTCTACAAATATTTCAGAGGGATAAATACCAGGGAGGGAGAGGAATTATTTAAGCTCAGTACCAATGTGGACACAAGAACAAATGGATATAAACTGTCCACCAGGAAGTTTAGACTTGAAATTAGATGAAGGTTGCTAACCATCAGAGGAGTGAAGTTCTGGAACAGCCTTCTAAGGGGAGTAGTGGGGGCAAAAGACATATCTGGTTTCAAGACTAAGCTTGATAGGTTTATGGAGGAGATGGTATGACCCAATTTTGGCAATTAATTGATCTTTGACTATTAGTGGTAAATATGCCCAATGGCCTGTGATGAGATGTTAGATGGGGTGGAATCTGAGTTACTACAGAGAATTCTTTCCTGGGTGTCTGGCTGGTGAGTCTTGCCCACATGCTCAGCGTTTAGCTGATCACCATATTTGGGGTCGGGAAGGAATTTTCCTCCAGAGAAGATTGGCAGAGGCCCTGGGTTTTTTTTGCCTTCCTCTGCAGTGTGGGGCACTGGTCACTTGCTGGAGGATTCGCTGCACCCTGAAGTCTTTAAAACACAATTTGAAGACTTCAGTAGCTCAGACATAGGTTAGGGGTTTGTTACAAGAGTGGGTGGGTGAGATTCTGTGGCCTGCATTGTGCAGGAGGTCATACTAGATGCTCATAATGGTCCCTTCTAACCTTAAAGTCTATGATTCTATGAATTCTTTGGCCCCATTCTTGCTGCTTGCTCGTTACAAAATAGTTCAGACTTCCAGGCAATTTATGCAAGAGAACCCATGCCTCCAGCAGCACTGGGTGATGGTGCATCAGGAATGCTGATGATATCAGCAATTCTAGACTCTCTGAGCTCTTTTGAGTGGTTGTGGGATTAACTCTTGGATGGGAGAGTTATGGGGAAGGGGGAACTGATGGGAGTTATTTCTGGGCAGGCCCTACTGGCACATTCAGAATCCTGGATTGTAGTGACAATGGAGAACATGGAGACAATGGAGAACATGTTTAATAAGCTGTCCTTTTGTGCCCTATACACCCGCAGTGACCCATTTCTGCCTCCTTAACAGCAACAGAGACACCCAGAGCCTCTGTTGCCCTCCCAGGCGTATGAAAATCACATTAGATAGAGGGAGGCTATGATTCGGGGGGCGGGGGAGAATTCTCTATTTTTTTAAATAAAAGGAACTAGTGATGGGAGATAGAGGGATGGTGGGAAATAATTTATAGATAAGCCTATAGTCAGAAACTTCAGAATGGAAGAAGCTCTCTGCTCCTGTTGTTGGTGGAAATGGAAAAGAATGTCTAAAGAGAGTCTCATTTACATATGTTACATGCCCACAGATCCACCAAGCACACTTGGAAATCACCTGAACTATGCCACACTTGGCATGGGCTTGAGCCAATTTTGTTATTCTTTAAGAGGGACTCTAGACTTACTGAATGTGACCCTTATTGTTAACTGGCTAGCAGATGGGAGAAAAACAAATCAATACAATTATATAAACATATGTTGTGACTCTGGAATCATTTTTAAAAGAAAAGGAAGAAGCAAATCTTAAGGGACTCCACCGAAAGTCTCACAATAGTTGAGCCCTCCCCCCAGTTTCTCATGATTGCATCAAACTTGTGAATTTCCCATATTCAAAATGGCCACCAGTGTCCATTATAGAATTGAAGCCAAGCTGCCCTATGTCACATTGGCAGTAATTCCCTGTAGTCTTGGCATGTGGCAGTGAGGAAGCCTGTAGCAGAGCTGGCCCCCGCCTCCCATGGTTTTGCAATGAACCTGAACCCAGGCTGCTTTCAGGGAAGATGGCAGCTGCTCTAACGTGAGGGACTAGACAGGAAACTGTAAGAAGCCTTGTAGGCCTAGCAGAAGAGATCAGGGAATAGGGGGTGTGGACAATGATTCCAGCAGTAAAATCATGCACTTTGTTTAAGCATGTGCACATATCTGGTTACTTTTTGAAGGACACTGATAATTGGTTAATTTGTTTTCCTAGTCACCTTTCTAAGAGAAGAGTTTATCTGAAGTGGGGATTAAATTCTCCATCTTTCAGTTCTTTCCCATTCCCTTCTCCTTACTAACCCACCATCTCCCCAACCCATATCCTCTTTACTCATAACTTCTGGCAGGCTCCTCCCATCACTGTGTCTGGTGCTTATCTGCTCCTATCTTTCACCATTTTTTGTTGGTTCTAAAAAGCATGGGGCAGTAACAACATACCTGGTGTTCTTTTCATGATAGCATCAAGAACACCAAGAACATTATTTTCCCACCAAAGGGATAATGGCATCAGACAAGGTTTTTGTGGTATTTTTTTTAAACTTTGTGTCAAGTGGAAGGCAAACATTTCCTTTCATATTATTGACATATTGAACAATTAGATATTCAGTTTCTTGATGATCAAAGTAAAAGAAACCTATTCACCAGGCAAGCCTTTGTTATTTTGCTGTGCAAGATAAAAGTTGACTTTTTCCAGCGTTGAGTCATTTTTCCTCAAGGTCCTAGCAACAAAGAGGTTCTGTTTTATTTGCTCCCTGACATCTATTTCCAAATCTGATTACTTTTGTATTATGGGGGAAGAATTAAACAAAGATACTGAACCTACCTCATCTTTTTGTCTCCCTTCCAGATCATCCAAAATGGACTTCCTTGTCTAGGCAGACAATACCATTTCCCTCTGTGAATTACTTAAGAAGCTTCCTCTAGCTCGTGGCATGAAGTTTACCCCTTTTGTCTTAAATGTTGGGTCCTGGAATCACTCTGCTGTATAACTTGAAGCTTTTCACCCCTTTGCTGAGTCAGTAATGGCAGCCTCCACATGTCTGTTTCTTTCCTTCTCCTACTCTCATTTTTCCAGCTCATACACAGCCCACTGTGTCTGAAGGAACCTCCCAAACTACCTGCTCCTCATGTAAATCTCCCCTAAAGAACTATGTCTTTCCATAAGGCCCACAAATGTGTGGTTGGTGGTTTTAAAATAACAGATTAAGAAAAAAAAAGTTAAATTATCTGAAACGATTCTTTCCTCTGGGTCTTCTAGATTGCAAATTCCTTGGAGCAGGGGCTGTACTGACATCTGCATCTTGTACAGCACCTTGCATACTATTGCTGCTAGACATATAAAAACATTTATTAATAATTCACAAAGCAGCACCAGGGCCATAAAAAAGCCCTCAAATCTCTCCTCCTCCATCTTCCCCCCAAAAATGTAGGGAAGGCCTGCTTTAGAGGAAGTATACAGGCAAGACTCCACAACATAGAATTGGGCTTGTAAAGCCCAGCATAAAAATTTGTGTTTGAGCTGGAGTACGGGCAATGTTATGGCCCAGCTGATAGTGCCTTAACAGCTATGAAGCCCTACATCAAGGCCATGCTGGCATCTAGTGAATATTCTAGTCCAAGGGATGGAACAATGTGACTGTGGATAGACTTTGAAGCTGCTGCACACCCTGGCCATGGTTAGGAGGTAGGTTTTGAATCTCTGCTTGTTTCTAATACTCAAAGCCTCTTTACTGGGGCTTAGTTCAAGGAGCAGGGCTTTAATTTCAGTCAGGGGTGATGAGGATTGACTGGAAACAGAACACAGAATTAAAATAAGTTAGGTCTTTATTTTATTCATTATTTCCTCTATGTGTAAAGAGGAATGTTTGCATTCAGGTTTTTTTTTAAACCACCCCATCTATCCTATGTTCTAGAGCACTCACTGGTCAATCTCCTCTTACATCCCTTTTGGTCATGTACAAATAGATCGAGCTACTGGGCTGGTACTTAAAGTTGTTAGACTTTAATAGGTCTTTATAGTAAAGATAGTGTATTTCAGGCGACACAATGATAGATCATGACATTACAAATGCATTAGTGCTGCCAGCAGTGCCTTCAGAAAACTTCAGTCATCTCTGGAATGAACATGGTATCAGACTGCAAGCAAAAATTGATGATTTCTGTGCTGTCATCACCACACTCCTCCATGGCTGTGATATGTGGACTAGTTAGCAATACCACAGAAACACTTGGACAATTCCACCTTTCAAAGTTTCCAGCAGATAACAGGAATGAAATGGCAAAATCTGTTTCCAAACACCACGGTCCTGGAGTGTTTCAATAGCCCAAGCACTGAATATTTTATAGTGAGAGTGCCTCTGAGATCGTGTGGTCATTTGGTCTGAATGTAGACTAGCAAAGTCTGTTGTCTACAGAGAATTGCAGACTGGAACTCATTTTAGGGACAGACCAAGGAAGTGTTACAAAGACACTCTCCAGTCTCGGCTGCAATATCTTGGAGCTCTTGGCCCAGGACTAGATCCAATGGTGGCAACTCTGTCACCTTGGACTGAAAGGCTTTGAGAGTTTGTGGGTTGCAGCAATCAAGGAGAGACATTGAGGCATACAGCTAAAAGCAGCACACATTCATCTACAGTTGTCCTCACTTGTGGCACTTGTGGACGGGGCTGCAGGTCCAAAAGTGGTCTTTGGTCCCATCTAAGGACTCATAATAAGTGACTGTAGTTCATCTGTTGAACTCAATGGGAGGCTCCATCATCAACATCAATTGTTCTTAACACAGAATCGGACTCATGAGCTGCAACAGATGAAGCTCTTATTCACATGAAAGTTCAAAAGTACAGTCCAAGTGTGCTGTTATTTCCCTATAGTGCCCCCTGATGGCTGAGTGTAGCACTGCAGTCACTCTCTGCCTCAGTTTCCTCCTCTCCAGAGTTATTGACTATCCAAAGATTCATGTGTCCAAGTCCTCTGGCTCGTCACTCTGAGTTCAATCCCTTGGGTAACAAGTCTGAATAAAAGTTTCTCTGGCCTTCAGGGCTTCTCCAAACCCTGCCCTCTAGGTTACCTTTCAGTCTCCACCTTTCCTTAAAGGGGATCCCCAGCCCTCCTGCTGTAGCTGGGTAAGTCAAGGAGTTATTAATCTTTCCTTAGGTCAGAGTCCCCAGCTCTCCCAAGTGTAATTTAGCCAGCTATAAAATGTTAGTCTGCTTCTCCTTCAGCTGGCCTGTTTTTCCTCAATTAGCCCTCAAACTTCCGCTGTTGGTGTCCATTCTGCTGGGAGGGAGGAGACAGCACATATGGTGGTCCCTTCTCCCAGTTGGTTGGAAGAGAAGGGAGACTTGCCTGTCCACTCTGCAAGGCTCCTGTCCACAGACCTTTAGACACACAGTGACATTTCCTCCCAAGCACCACTTATTCTCAAGCTTCTTCCTCTCCATCAGTATCTCCTAGGTCCTTGTATGTATATTGGACTTTTCAAAACCTTAAAGAGCCCATGCCACATGAGAGGGTTGGACTGACCACTAGGAACCACTACCCTTAAGGAAGCAGAACAACCTGTCACACCATGATTGCATGGACTGTTTGATTCCATTTCAATAAATGAAATCGCTAATGAATTAATCCTCATCAAGCTGGTCATCTGCATGACAGATTTCAGAGCTTCTTCACCCCATTCCTTCTATGGATATAGTACAGCCAGATTGCTACAAATGCCACTATTCTATGGCATAAATATTATGAGGAGGTAAAATAGGCAGATATAAATAGAAAGGATTGAGTACTTGCTTTCTATAAATGACAGAGATGGAAGCCAAATACAGGCAGGACACTAGAGTTTGAAAAAAGTGAAACAATGTGGCCAAACTGTTTATTAAAACTCTTAATACAGATGGGACCGCGACACTAAGTTTGGATCTGAACTGAGGTTTGAACTTTCAAGCCTGAATATGTTACTTAATATTTGCATTTGTGTCACTTTCTCATGTAGACTGGCCTCTCAAGCTCACTTGGGACATAGACATGTTTGTACAATCATTCTCCCACTCCTTCCAATACTTAAGAAACACAAACTCAATTTTACATTGGGCAATATCCCTTCTGTTAATCACACCCTATATTCAAGCTTCATCATTCAGAAACTATTAAAATATTATCTTGGATCATTTCAGTGATGTGTACCAACATGAGGGCTGTGTTTGTACAACAGAAGAACAGTGAAAATTTACCTATTAATACAAAATTGCAGAAGGGGGGCACATTTCCCTACTGAGTTCTAATGTTGAAAGAGTTCATATTCTTGTTCAAGATAGGAAAGGCAAGAAAAAGAGAAATCCTAAGCTATTTAAGGACAGTGTCTTTCATGACACTTAACTCTCTTTCATTCCATAGGGCAAAAGCTCTGAAGGTGAAATTCTGAAAGCTGAGGTCACAGTGTGAAAAAGTATAATGCAACTTTCTTTGGGTCAGTGGCATCAAAGATGAAATTAGTAAACTCATTCCTTATGATAATATCCCTATCTTGAGAGATTGTCTTGGGGGACAATTTAAAATTTCTCTGAAGTGAGACTTATTTTTGAAAATAATAGGACAGATCCTCAGCTGATGTAAATCACAGTTCCATTGACTTAAGAACTATACTGATTGACAGCTGAAGATCTTCCCCAGTGTTTACAATTATACTTAAAGTACGCTCAGTAGTGTGACTTGGTATGGTATTGAACATCTAAAATGATTGTTTACATTACAGAAGCACCTCCAGGCTGAAAACAAAATGAATTATTTGTATAACCCTGGTGCCTAGGAGCCCTAATCATGGACCAGGACCCTGTTATGCTAGGTGCTTTACAAACAGAATCAAAAGATGGTCCTAACTTCAAAGGGGTTGTAAGACAAGAGACAGCAGATGGATACCAACTGATGGGGGAACACAAGCAAACGATATTGGTCAGTATGATAGGCAGTGGTCTTTGCACTCTAGTAGCCTCATTGTGCTAGGCATTGTGTATACAGACAAAGAACGAGCCAGTCACTGGCCTAAAGACTTTACAATCTAAACACACAAAAGAAGGATTCTGATCAACATTTCACCAATGGGGAACTGAGGGACAGAGTATAGCGATTTGCCCAAGGTAACAGAGCAAGTCTGTGGAAGTCTGGAATCCAGTCCAGATCTTCTGAATCTGAGTCCAGTACCTTAACCTGATGATTACCCTTCCTCACCGAGAGAAGGTCTAAGATACAATGCAGTGCACAAAAAGGAACGTGTTGATTTTCTGGCATAGGGATGAAAAAAGCCCCATGTGCTAATGCATTATTTGCTCATGGCAGTGCCTATGAAGCTCCACTACATTCCTTTTTCACTATTCTCTACATCTGGTGCATCTGCACCCTTCTGGGAAATAGGGAAGGGAAATACATTCATTCCTTAGAACGGAGCAAATAAATGTCAATGACCAAAAATGGAATGACCAAAATAGAAAGTCACTGTTAGTTTAAAATGAAAATGTTGTCATAATATTTCACATAATTTTGCTCAAGATATCAACACTTTACAGGATATTTGTCAATTCAGTGTGTGTATAAATATCAATCATGCAAGGAGAAATATTGAGTGATGACAGAAAACCCAAGCTGAAATTGACCTTACTCACACAAGTGATAATATATTTCGACTAGATGAACAATGTTACAGTGTTCCCCAGAAACATACATGGATATCCTTCAGTATTTGACATCCATGTCTCTCTTTAGCTCTTTGTCTATTTAGCAAATATTTACTCTTCCCATATCACATTTCTCTATTAGGAAAGTGCATCACTGCCTTGGTATAACATATTTTTCTAACCCTGTGCTTGTGTTACTAGGACACCATTTAAGACATGCCTTTTAAGAGAAAATGGTAATGTATGACCTTCTGCACAGGTGTTTTGAAGACAGAAATAGATATTTGCATTGTACCAGTTGCACACATCATCCACGAGTGTGCTGAAACAGCAGAGAATATTCCATCAACAGCTGTGATGGGACTAGTTATAGAGTAAGGTACAACTAAATGTCAGTAAGGGCAGTAGACTAGGGTTCTTATTGGGTGACTGTCCTATTTCACATTAATATAAATGATTTTTTTTTTCCATAGCTAACCAGTGAATCATAAGATGTTCTTGCACTGATCACAAAGTTCTCAGTGTGGCAATCCATGTCTCAGGAATCCATATCCTTCCTATGCTACTCTTGAATTAATGAAGCAGTCTTCCTTAGCAGTAAGTCTCCTATTGTGCAATGAACATGAAATTTCATTTTCACAGAATCCAAGTATATTGTTTCTAGAGAAATAATAAAGTACATTAATTCCACTTTTGACCAGGGGAAAAATATTTCCAAAAAGACATCTTGAGACTGGAAAAGAGGGCAGCAATGCGTGCAGATTTAATACAGTAATACAGAGATAAAAAGTCACAACTGAGTTTTCCACTCCTGTGCAACAGAAATAGCATTAGAAGCAATATTTTAGGCAGGGGATAGATGTCCTCTATTACAATGGGTCCTCTAAACTTAAAAACATAAGGGGCAGATTTTCTTCTATCTTCACAAGTGGAGAAGAGCAAGAACTGAGAATGTAGCCAGGGGAACTAGTCATGCAGTAAGGAAATAATCAGTGTGTGTAAGGGGAGCAGTATCTGGCCTAAAGGATCCAATCCTTTACTCGTATAAATAATCATTTCAGTGATACTAGTACAGAGTAGTTCATGGGAATACTCATGTATGTAAGGCCCATGCCTGTGAATAAGGGCTTGCAGGACTTTTGGGCCCCTGACAAATTGCCAAATAGATCCCTTCCATCACAAAGTGGGGAATTTGTGACATGTAGTTACTTGTAATGCAGAAGAAAGTTAAAAAAAAAAAAGATTTGACAGATTTAAGATTTTCATTTTAGACACTGGACTCAATCCTGCCACTCTTTTTTATGCAAACAATCCATCTCACAAGTATAATCCCATTAAAGACAACAGGCCTACTTCCCCAAATAATACAACATCTGAGCCCTTTTTGAGTGAAATAATGGCCCTGTCTCAGAAAATTGCTCATTCTCAAAGCAATTAGAAGTGTTCCTGTAATGACAGTGTAGCACTCTACTACTAAAATACAGTACTTTATATAAAGCAATATCATTTTTCACGATTGTTACTTGAAGTTCTGTGTCAGATTTATATTTTTCCTGGTTGTGTGGAAAGACAGATGTATTTACCAAATGATATCAGCTATTTTGTCTTAAATTTGACACTATTAAAAGTAACTCATAATAGTGCTGAAATGTTTAAGATAAGACCATATTTGTTCTTTTCTTTCTTTAAAGTAGGGCAATTTTCTGTATAATCTTGTGTCAGTTTCTAAATGTACTTAGGCTACATTTTGTTTTAGTGTCAATAGCTATGCTACTATGTTAATGGTACTCTGTTTGTAGATGTGTCTGTGCCATTATGGTCTGATACTGGCCACGTTAAAGTCAATGTAAAACTCACACTGATTTAGATTTGTATACATGTAGGGCTGGAAGGGACCTTGAGAAGTCATCTTGTCCATCCCTCCATGAGGGAGCAGGATTAAGTACTTACACCAGCCCAAAGAGGAACAGTTTAGACAAACACCTAAAAGCCTCCAATGACAGGAATTCCACAGCCTCCGTAGATAGCCTGTTTCAGATCTTAACTATCCTTATAGTTAGAAAGCTTTTTCTAGTATCTAACCTAAATCTCCCTTGCTGACAATTACTTCTTGTCCTGTCCTTGGTAGGGCTTCAATAGAAGCAGGATGATAGTATGATGGGGTCCCCAGGGTGTAACCTGGACTATGGGACTGCTGAGACCTCCAAACCCACCAACCTGGGTGACCTCTCACACTGTGATGCTGATCTCAAGCTACAAACCTCTGACAGGCACTGCACTTACACAGACATCCACATGCAGGGACACACCCAACTGAGTTAAATGAATGATCTCCCAGCCACTCATGAACCATCAAAAGGGAGGCCTCAGCCAATTCCCCCTAGTTCCCCAGTCTTCCACCCAAGAACTGTACTGTCTTGTACTGGTCAGAAGCCATGCCTGTGTAAACTCATTACTCACCACTTTTTCATAGGAAATTGGACAGGCACCAGCCTTTGTAACCTGAACTGAGATTCCTTTAGCTCTTTAACAAAAAAATTTAGGTAAAATATAAAACAGATTCACTACAAAAAGATAGATTTTAAATGATTATAAATAGCAGGCATAGCTAAGGATCAAAAAGAAAAAATATAGCCTATTCTAATTTAAACAGACTAAGCAAGATTTGAATCAAGTAATGTCTCACCTGACCAGATGGTACAAGCAGGTTATAGTTCCTCAATACACAGACTGGACCACTTTCCAGCCTGGGACCAAAATTCCCCAGTTCAAAGTCTTTTTCTTGCAGACATTCTTCCAGGTGTTGAGATGGGTGGGAGAGGGGAGAGTCCAAGTGATGATGTTCCTGTCTCTCATTTATACTTTCTTTCAGCTTGCTGGAAAGATCTTTGCTGTGATATGGGTTAGTCCATCCGCATCGCACATGTGCCTTTTCCAAGAAATATCTGGGATAGTAGATGGGGTATTGATGAGCCATTAATGCCCATCTGGCTGGTGATAGCTACTCCTTTGTTGTAACTGAAAGGCTGGTTGTGGGTGTTCCCAACCTCACAACATATTTCAGCAATACTTAACCTCACATGTAGGGATAGCATATACAGTCCAACAGGATATTACTCTTCAACAGATTAAGACTTTTAAAACAATAACCTCACAAGGCATACTTTGTGCAAATCATATCATAATTATCTGACAGAGGTGAATATGGGTTTCCAGGGTGCTACTTTGAGATACAGAGTGTCACTGATGCCCTTTACCTGTCTGTGTTTCTAGCAAAAATGCTAGAGTTTCCTTCCTTCCCTCCTACTTCTTCTTCCGAGAATCATCATAATCTGTATGAGCAGCGAGGTGACAGAGGGTGATTTGGTACTAAAATATCTATAGTAATACTCAGGGGAGAGCTTGTGGTGCCTCACTAAGTCTCCTACTATATGGCCTTTTGGGTGGGTAAAAGTAAATTTGGGAATTTGGCAGGGTCCAAAAAAATTATCCCAGGCAGGCCACCAATAGGCCAAATTTTCCTCTTGGTTACACCTATATAATGCCATTCTTGAAGCTCTCAGATAATGCAAACTCATTTAAGGCAAGAAAAGCAAGTCATGCTGTTTAATCATTTCAGCAAAATTTTAAAGCTGCTTAAAGAAAACACAAAAGGAACTGTTAAAATTTAATGTGCAGTGCTTTAGCTTAAAGGGTAGGAGAGGGAGAGAATGAGATGCTTATTCTACAAAAATTGAAGAACTTATCTCTTGTGTCAGAAGAGAACCTTCTAGAAACTCCTGCCAACATTTTATATAAAAAAATCATCAAATATAGCTATCATTTTCTTCATTTCATTTTCCCCCTATATTTTTCATGTTTCTGAACACTTTTTCCAGAAGTACCTAATGGAGTTTGGAGCAGGTCCCAAATGACTTGAAAATCCCACTCTAAGTTCTGAGAGAAAGAAAGGCAAAAATATTGATTTTTTAAATCATACAGTGTCTCAGACAAAGTCTTAAAATTAATGGGAATTGGGTATCCAAGTCTCTTAGGCATCTGAAAATCTCAGTTTTATTATTTCCTTGGGTGCTAGGAACAGATTTGTGTAATCAGGGATTCTAGTGTTCCGTGATAAAAAAAAACATAATTATCCTATAGAAAAACATAAAAATCCTTTGTTTTCCCACAATTAAAATTAAATCCAGATCTTTAGTTTCCCTAGCTGCAATATATATAGGCACCAATTGAACACAATGTCTTATTGATGTACAATAGAACCCACTTTAAGTGAGTCTCCATTATTCAGCTCTCTGTATTAACTGAACTGGGGCTGACAGTCTCAGCCCTGGGTGGTGGGGCTCAGGCTGTCTGTCCTGGCAGCAAATCTCCCACCGTCAGCCCCAGGTGTTGAGGTTCAGGCTTCAGCTGAAGCCCCACTGCCCAGGGGTGACAGCCTGAGCCCCGGTTTGGTTTGTATAGAGCTCTGGATAATGGATAAATCTGGAGACTCAGATAAATAGGGTCCTACTGTATATATTTTTATTTTTTCACAAAATGTAAAAACTAAAAATACTATGTAAAAATGCAAATTCCATGTTTTCCCACATTTTTCCATGGCAAAGGGATTTCTAGGATCCCTCGTAGTCCTAGAATTGTGTGGCTTTCCCTGGGCCCTGTTATTTGGCTGGGAGAATGGCCATCCTCCTGGTATCTTCACACACATTCTGGCAACAGCAGCAGCAACAGCAACTAGCTGGGAGAAGATATTGCCCTCTTTGGACAAACAATAAGGAGCACTACAAAGTACATTGCTTCCCTGAGCTGACGTGCCTGGCAGCATTGCTCAGTGACATTGCACTATCCCTCTTCCCACCCACCCAGCACACCTAACTCATAAGTTACATAGTAGGGATCAAGTGTTGCCAACTGTCTCAATTTTGTCACAAGTCTTGTGATATTTAGCAGTTTTTTCTGCAGTCCCAGCTCTTGAAATCAGTTGACTGCCTGAGAATCGCAGCTTGCTTTCTTTTTCTAAAGTAACTTTCTAGTGCTCATGGTTGTAGAGAAACTTCAAAATGTGAATCTTACAAAGGCTCATAAACCAGAAAGCAAATATAAAGCACCCAGCATGTATATATGTTTTTTTAATCTCTTGATATGTTTTAGCCAGTCCTAGGATTTTCAGAGTTGGGGCAGTCTGAACCATGATTGTGAATGCTTGTGGTTAGGAATACCAGGGATCACTTGGCTAACCACAGCTAAAACACTGATGGAACATAAAAAAACCCAACAATTTTGGCCACCCGTGGGTAAAGTGGTTATAAAAAAGAATACATATCTTTGGTAATAAGGTTTTGCTTAACTAAAGCTCTACATACATTCTTGAAACATTTCCTGAAACTATATTTTTGTAAACAGTGGATTTGCACATTGGGTTGAGTCAATATACACTAAATGCAGAAAGTGATCCAAAGGACAGAGTCCTGTTACAACACATTTCAAACAATACGTCTTATATTATTGATTCAATCTTTTGTCTGATTTACTGTACAAAGATTGCAAGAATATATACACGGTTTCTTTGGATCTGTCGCTGGCAGGCAGGCAGGAGGGGATGGGAAGATTCTAAGCAGAAGCTCTACAATGAGACAGAAAGTCTCAGAAAGTGTAGTTGAAGGGCTAATATTGTCTTCCATTATCTAAAGGTGTGTGCTCAGTGTTCGAAGATAAAGAGTCTTTGTGATTCTTTATCATTTTTCACATGACATGGTGTCAGAAATTGAATAATTTTCAACTGGCATAAATAAGAGGTGAAAAATAAGCTGATGTTCAACCTTCCATGAGACATGAATTTATTAAATTCCCAGAATCATCGGAGGGGAAGGAGCATTTCATCAGGAACTGAAGAAACAAAAATGATGAAGAACACAGAATGATGAAGAACAAATCACCTCATTAAGTTATTCAATGGGGAGTGAAGATAATATTTATAGATCAAGCACCTTTGCTGAGGAAGAAAATAAGAGGAACTATGGTATCAGTCTTTAAAAACCTTATTAGTGTTCCATTCTAAACAGGTATGTAATACACAAACAAGTATGCTTTGACCAGAGAATACAAAAAGCCAGAGAAAGAGTAGAAGCATTTATAAGAGCCATAATCAAAGAAGTGCAATGTGGCTTTGGTATCAGTAAGTAAGGAACATTAAACATTGTTTAGTAGTTGGGATCTTATACAAGGAATCTTTATATATATATATATATAATTAATGGCTGAGCTAACTCTGAAACTATTGGTGTAGATGCATGACTGTCTGACCTACTAAAAATGCAGATCATCCAGAAAGAGAGTAGGAGGGAAGTGGCTCAAAAATGAGCAAAGGAAGAATTCCTATGGGCCACAAAGAATCACCTTAAAGATCCTTCTTAGGGGATATTACTTCCCAGGGTAGAAATACGGTTGGCATAAGCAAAGGAGAACACAGGAAACTTGGTAGGTTGAGCTAGTGCAAGCATTTACAGGAATGTAAAGTAAAAATAAAAGGACACTGAGATTCTGTCAAAGCAGAGAAATTGGTGAGATAACCCACCCAAGAATGAGTGATGGCTGTTTACTGGGATCTGTTTCCAAAAAACAGCATCCATGGACAAGTTGGGGTGCTAATCTCAAGATTGCAAAACTGCTTTTAAGTTTAAAATTGATTCAAGGCTAGCGGTGATGGATTTGTAAGGAGACTTTACTAAAGATGATCCATCGTCCCAAAGTAGATCAGTTTGTAGACCGGAGGACAGATCAGTTGCCCGGTTCAGTTCAAAGCCTGTACTAGTTACAAAGGGAAGGTGAGTGTATCTGACACAGTATTTGTGAGTATCTGACTGGCAGTTTCCTCCCAATTTCATGTAATCTTTGAATCTTATCACTGTTCTGTTTAATCCCTCCTCTAGATCATTAATGTTAATGCTAAACAATGCTGGGCCTAACACAGATACTTGCAGTACAAACCTAACTACTTTCTGCTAATTCATTACTCTGCCATTTGTCACAACTCTATGGTGTATACACCATTTTCCAGTCCAAATATCTATGCCCATATCTAACCCAATTTGGCCTAATTTTGAGTGTGATATTTTATGAGATACTGTGTCAAATGATGGGTAAAATCCTGCTATTTGCCACCTATTACTTTCCTTCATCAATTTTTTATTTCTAATTCTGTCAAAAAAACCAAACACTTACACCTGGCAAGGTCTGTTCTTTGGAGATTGTAGCTGCATATTGTTCAGTTACATTACCAGCCTGACATTTAGAACTTTTTCCCCTGTCAATATTTGTTTCATTAGTTCACTGGGGATAGTGGCTATGCTAAGTAGATTGTTTATTTTTATTTTCATTACTTTTAAATTTTCCATGTTTTTTCAAAAATAATTATCAGTGGTAAAGTATTGGCTAATTCCTTAGGCTGCATCTGATCTGGACTAGCCAACTTGTAAGAGTATTTTTGTGACTGCTTGTCATCAATAGCTAAACCTCCTTTTAATTTCCTTTGCTCGTTGGTCACTCATGCAGCATTTTTTTTTTGCTGCCCTAATATTTTTCCAGAAAGTCCTAAGTGACTCAATGCAGTCTTGGTTGGATGATCATCAGCTGGTGCCTAGAAAAATAAATCCCTACTTATAGTACTGCACAGTTAAGTCCAATGTGTTTGGGATTGTATGGGAGAGGGTAGTTCACTTTCCTTTCCTGGCATTGATTAGATAACCATTGGCCATACCAGTACCTATGTGGTTGTCCTCACCACAATTCTTGAACAATTTTATAGCCCTTTAGTGAGTGGTGATCAGTGGGGAGAGATTTTAAAGTATCCTTCAGAAATGTTAATAATGTTTATTGTAAGCAAAATGGAACAGCAAACCTGCTTCCGACCGATGCCCCATCTCACAAGCCTACCGTACGAGGTTGGGTTCCTTTAGAAACTTGGCTGCATAGCTCGCCACGCTGTTTTAGTCTAGGCTTACTGTGCATTGCAAGCCCAGAGAAAAATATGGGTAAAGTCTGCAAGTTTTATTTTCTGTGAGATCAGTACAGCCTGAATTTCACTCTTGAAGACATTGGAACCATAATTTCAGCCCAGTCTCTGGTAAATTTATTGAAGTTCTAGTTAACACTAGGAATAAAAGAGTCCATAATACTTTTGTTTCAAAGGCAGTTGCTTTGTTGTCTGGTTTGTCCCTAATGACAACACAATTATTCATGGTGTGCTATACTATTTTCCTTATGCAATTCTGTTGGTAGTGTGAGCATGGATGTTTGGTTACATTGAAACCCATACTTGCACTTCTAAATTAACCATTTGACTTTTCAGTTACTTTTGTTCAATTGTTTCACAATTAACTGGTTCAAGGTTTTGAGCAAAAAATTATGTTACTGCTTTAGAATTGAGCTAAGATATGAAAACAAACTTCCTTAATGAATATTGACAGTTATTACTACAAATATACAGACTTAATCTAATAAAGGCTTCAAAAGAAAAAGGCTGGAAAAAAATGCTAGTGGTTTTTAGAACTGAAATTTGCTATTTTTCTGCAGTCAGAGCTTGAATTGCAGGACGTAAAAATGTCCCAAGGTGAAGTTAATAAAGTGTCTACACTTTTAGAATTACACTGCTACAATTGCTGTTGTCTGATTCCCAAGGTGAGTTTGGATAACTTATCAGAAATCCATCAAACAAAAGTCTCCTTTCTTGTTATGGATTCAATGTATGGAACAAACATGCAAATGATCAGCGTGACACCTCCGGAACAGGCACGAAAGGACTGAGTTTGCATTAGTAGTTAGTGGGAAACCAAACATATAAAGATGATTTAAGAAATGTCAGCCTTGTGCTTTTTGATATTGTCCAGGCATGAGAGCTTATATTGCTCCTTCTGCATATCTGTCCATCTAGCTGCCTCTGTTATTCATCCCTGTCTCCTGTTCTGCAGATGAACAGGAAACAGTTTGCTCTGCAGTCGAGGTCATGTATTAAACTAACCTGAGCATAATTTATGGTACTTGACATGTTTGCCAATCTACAGGCATTGTTGACACCTCCCAGTTCAATATGCTTCAATGTATTTTCAACTATTTACTGTAGCTTGCATGCCTACCATTAAAATGGATAGCAAATACATTAGCTGGGATAACAAAATAAGACTATATTCTGTAAGTGCTAGTACGCGATATGAAATTTACAAGTAAAAATAAAATGGCTGTGCTAAGAGGACAGTTTCTTTAAATCACTTATTAAATACATTCAATGAATGAGGATTTATTATTTCAATGGTTTTATTTTCTTTATTGGAAATATATTGCAAGTCTAAAGCTGAAGTAACATACAGTGCAGAGAGGAGAAATATAAAAGAATTAAATTGGAGCACATTACAGCTGTCCTATCAATTTATCTTAGGCAAGTCCTTACATTTCAAACCCAGCAACAACAGAATGGTCATGCTGATCCACAACAGAAAACACTAATGGGAAGTTCAGCTAGAACAATTGTGGCATGTTAGCACAAACTTCACAAAATGAGAATCCAAAAAGACAGTGGAGTTTAAAGGATTATGGGGCTGGTTCACTACTGTAAAACTGCAGGTTTCAGAGTAGCAGCCGTGTTAGTCTGTATCCGTAAAAAGAAAAGGAGTACTTGTGGTACCTTAGAGACTAACAAATTTATTTGAGCATAAGCTTTCGTGAGCTACAGCTCACTTCATCAGATGCATTCAGTGGAAAATACAGTGGGGAGATTTATATACATAGAGAACATGAAACAATGGGTGTTACCATACACACTGTAACGAGAGTGATCATTTAAGGTGAGCTATTACCAGCAGGAGAGTGGGGGGAGGAAAAAACTTTTTGTAGTGATAATCAAGGTGGGCCAATTCCAGGAGTTGGCTATGTAGACTCCCTCTTCAGGCCCTATGCTACCAGCACTCCCAGCTATCTTCGAGACACCACTGACTTCCTGAGGAAACTACAATCCATCGATGATCTTCCTGAAAACACCATCCTGGCCACTATGGATGTAGAAGCAATCTACACCAACATTCTACACAAAGATGGACTACAAGCCGTCAGGAACAGTATCCCCAATAATGTCATGGCAAACGTGGTGGCTGAGCTTTGTGACTTTGACCTCACCCATAACTATTTCACATTTGGGGACAGTGTATACCTTCAAATCAGCGGCACTGCCATGGGTACCCGCATGGCCCCACAGTATGCCAACATTTTTATGACTGACTTAAAACAACTCTTCCTCAGCTCTCGTCCCCTAATGCCCCTATTCTACTTGCGCTACATTGATGACATCTTCATCATCTGGACCCATGCAAGTTCATTGATGACATCTTCATCATCATTCCATGCCTTGAGGAATTCCACCATGATTTCAACAATTTCCGTCCCACCATCAACCTCAGCCTGGACCAGTCCACACAAGAGATCCACTTTCTGGACACTACGGTGCTAATAAGCGATGGTCACATAAACACCACCCTATACCAGAAACCTACTGACCACTATTCCTACCTACATGCCTTCAGCTTTCATCCAGACCACACCACACGATCCATCGTCTACAGCCAAGCTCTACGATACAACCGCATTTGCTCCAGCCCCTCAGACAGAGACAAACACCTACAGGATCTCTATAAAGCATTCTTACAACTACAATACCCACCTGCTGAAGTGAAGAAACAGATTGACAGAGCCAGAAGAGTACCCAGAAGTCACCTACTGCAGGACAGGCCCAACAAAGAAAATAACAGAACGCCACTAGCCGTCACCTTCAGTCCCCAACTAAAACCTCTCCAACGCATCATCAAGGATCTACAACCTATCCTGAAGGACAACCCATCACTCTCACAGATCTTGGGAGACAGGCGAGTCCTTGCTTACAGACAGCCCCCCAACTTGAAGCAAATACTCACCAGCAACCACACACCACACAACAGAACCACTAACCCAGGAACCTAGACTTGCAACAAAGCCCGTTGCCAACTGTGTCCACATATCTATTCAGGAGACACCATCATAGGGCCTAATCACATCAGCCACACTATCAGAGGCTCGTTCACCTGCACATCTACCAATGTGATATTTGCCATCATGTGCCAGCAGTGCCCCTCTGCCATGTACATCAATCAAACTGGACAGTCTCTATGTAAAAGAATAAATGGACACAAATCAGACGTCAAGAACTATAACATTCAAAAACCAGTGGGAGAACATTTCAATCTCTTTGGTCACTCGATTACAGACCTAAAAGTTGCAATTCTTCAACAAAAGAACTTCAAAAACAGACTCCAAGGAGAGACTGATGAATTGGAATTAATTTGCAAACTGGATACAATTAACTTAGGCTTGAATAAAGACTGGAAGTGGATGGGTCATTACACAAAGTAAAACTATTTCCCCATGTTTATTCCCCCCACGCCCCACTGTTACTCAGACGTTCTTGTCAACTGCTGGAAATGCCCCACTTTGATCATCACTACAAAAAGTCCTGCTGGTAATAGCTCACCTTAAGTGATTATTCTGGTTACAGTGTGTATGGTAACACCCGTTGTTTCATGTTCTCTATGTATATAAATCTCCCCATTGTATTTTTCACTGAATGCATCCGATGAAGTGAGCTGTAGCTCACAAAAGCTTATGCTCAAATAAATCGGTTAGTCTCTAAGGTGCCACAAGTACTCCTTTTCTTTTTTTGTAAAACTGCAGTAACTCAGTGGTGGATTAGGCCCTTCAATAAAGTAGGTTATGTCAGTTAGCCAAATACTATGCAGTAAGCCAAATTCAAGAAACCTACACAAGAATTCTGCTCCAGGAAGGAAAACTGCACATGGTTCTCTAAGGTTCAGTGAACATTGTGCTGTAAGGACACTATAAAAAGGGCTTCACAAGAATTAACATTAGCTTCCCACAGCAAGCTTCCAATGCAAACTCTAAAAGAAAGCAAGCCGATGCACAACGTAGACTAGAAGTGTGGGCCATAGTGCTAAGTGAATACTGCAGTTTCCCAGAAATGTTATTGCAAATAGAGGAATTCTGCTGCTATTGTTTTTGCTCACTTTCCCTGTCTTTCTGTGCTCATCTTCTGAGTTTTCTAGCTAAGAAGTTACGTAATACTTGCAGACATATTCACAGAGATTCTGTGATATTTAAATTGAAAGCAAATGTTACAGAATATGTTTGAAAAGAGATTTTAAACCTGACTTTGAATGTTTGTGGGCAGAGACTTATCAGTGAGTATTCACATTGGAAACCTGACCCTCTATCACAAGCTTCAGTACTCACTGCTGGGGTATCTCCTTGTGGCTCATCGGGGATTAGCTAAGAACCAGTCCGATACCCCTCCTTTGGTTTCTCATCCCATGGCCTTGCTCTCTCGCTCTCTCTGGAGTCAGGTATCTCCCTCTTCATCACTCAGCCCTGGTCTATACTAGGACTTTAGGTCGAATTTAGCAGCGTTAAATTGATGTAAACCTGCACCCGTCCACACGATGAAGCCCTTTTTTTCGACGTAAAGGGCTCTTAAAATCGATTTCCTTACTCCACCCCTGACAAGTGGATTAGCGCTTAAATCGGCCTTGCCGGGTCGAATCTGGGGTATTGTGAACACAATTTGACGGTATTGGCCTCCGGGAGCTATCCCAGAGTGCTCCATTGTGACCGCTCTGGACAGCACTCTCAGCTCAGATGTACTGGCCAGGTAGACAGGAAAAGAACTGCAAACTTTTGAATCTCATTTCCGGAGACTGTGGGAACTGTGGGATAGCTACCCACAGTGCAACACTCCGGAAGTCAACGCTTGCCTCGGTACTGTGGAAGCACTCCGCCAAGTTAATGCACTTAATGCACTTAGAGCATTTTCTGTGGGGACACACACACTCCAATATATAAATCCGATTTCTAATAAACTGACTTCTATAAATTCGACCTAATTTCGTAGTGTAGACATACCCTCAGGGTGCTCCCTCTTCAGGGTTTGGCCCTCTAGCCCGCTCACCAGAGGTCTCCCATTCCAGGGTATCACAGTTCCATTGGATGACTGTGATAGGCAGTCTTCCCATCCACTGCCTACTCCTGTGCCACTGCCCCAGGGGCTGGAAGGGGATACCTGGGCGCACCCACGACTCCAGCTTCCAGCCCGGGGATCCTACATCCAGCAGCCAAGGTCTGTATACTGTCCCAAACCATGCTGCTGTCTCCCCGGACTACTTCCTACTTCACCTCTATCAGGCGCCTTCTCTACCCACATCTGGGTACACCCTTCCCTGGATCCCAGGGCTTCTATTTCCCCCTGGTTTCCTCCTTTCCCTCCCTCAGCCCAGAGTGTGGCTTCAGGCCTTCTGTACTGCAGCCCCCTTCTTACACATGACTTTCTGATTTTACAGCAGCTCAGACTGCCCCTGCCCAGCTGGGCTTCATTATCACTTAAAGCTTATCAACCCTGACTCTTTTCCAGGTGTAGCCTGTCACAGGGTTAACTGGTCCTTTTTACCCACTCAGGCCTTGTGTGTGGTAGGCACCCATCACATACCCCACCCCCATAAGGAAACAAACATACTGTGTGATCTCTAAACCATGTTTTCTACTCTTGTAAAGGGGCACAGCTCTATTGACTTCAGTGCGGTTTGACCATGTATATTAGCCAACAACTTGACCCTATGTGTCTAAACAAAATTTCTCAATGATTCAGTTAGAATATTGGCTACTTGCAATGAACTATTTTGTCATGGCCATCAACAAAACAAGAATCGTTTGTAGAAATTATCTGACAAATAAATCAATAAATTTTGAGAAAAATCAGACTCTTTTCCTAGACAACTTGCGAATAGAAAAATAGAGTTTAATCCACCAAATATATGATTCATTACAAATTATTCCCTTAGGTGGAGTTGGAATATCTCAATATTGTTCCCAAAAGTTGACCTGAATTTGAGGTGGAGAAAATGTCTTGGGAGAAAGCATAGGATTTGAAGAACTGAGAAGAGAATGATTCAACAGGAATATACCATTGAGGCATCCGTTAATCAAAAACTTGGCTGCTGAAAAAGCTAGAATTGTCCATGTAATGGTCTCCGTTCATGAAGGAGTCATCATAGGTGAAAAATTCTTAAAGCATGTAATCAGAAATTGTTCAGAGCTGGAAGCATGTTGCACTCTCAATCAAATAGCTGCATCAAGTTTCAGTCTGCACCTCCAAATCTTTTATTATTTATTTTATTGTAGGCTGTTAGCATGGCCAATATTCAAATCTTCAAACAAGGGAGGCCATTGCAAATAGTGCAAATAGGGGTCATCCTATTATGAGACACTGAACCACACTTCCATCAAGTCAACTGGCATTTTACGCTTTGACTGCACTTCATAGTGTATTTCTTTTACTGGTGTTGCATTGTTGGTGAGTGGATAAAGGCCAGTATTTTGGCTTAAGGCCTTCCTCAGGGAGGCTGGCATTTATCTAGGTGATGACAATACAACACCTGTGAAAAGAAGAAAAGAGAAGTAAAAATTTCTTTTCTTCATGAGGTAGTGCAATGCAATGAAAATACTTTGAAGATCAGCTGCAATTAAGCTTTTATCTTTACTGAGAGAGGAGCTTTCTGGGGTTTGAATGGATTCTAATTTGTTATCCTTTATGTAGTCTGTGTATAATAGCTGCAGAAAAACCTGATAAATGATGACAGCTCATTGCTTTCTCCTCTATGTAAGTATTTATTTCCCTCCCCAACCCCCATTACCATACTATCCAAGCACCTTTACTGACAAGTATCATTGATATACCCTTAGTTGGAAACAATAGCATCATCTCTCCTAAGTGAATGTGGAGCAGAACATGTATTAGTGCAGGGATCGGCAACCTTTGGCACGCAGCTCATCAGGGAGATCGGCTGGTGAGCCGGGATGGTTTGTTTACCTGCAGCGTCCGCAGGTTCGGCCAACTGCAGATCCCACTGGCCGCAGTTCACCATTCTAAGCCAATGGGGACTGAGGGAAGTGATGGCCAGCACATCCCTTGGCCCACACTGCTTCCCGCAGCCCCACTGGCCTGGAATGGCGAACCACAGCCAGTAGGAGCTGCGATTGGCTGGACCTGCGGACGCTGCAGGTAAACAAACTGTCCCGGCCCATCAGCGGATTTCTCTGATGGGCCACGTGCCAAAGGTTGTAGATCCCTGATCGATAGTATTGCAGTTGAAGGAGAGACTCCTTCACTTTTAATGGTCTAACCCTGATATTGAAGCAAGCTAGATGTTTGCTTTAATTAAAATAATATAATTTTAACAATGGGAAAATGGGATCAAATTCAGAAGCCCATCATTCATGGAGTTCCAATTGATTTCACTAGAAGTTTCATATATGGAAAGTTCGCAGGGTCAAGCCATTGGTTTATAATGGGTAACATTTTCATTTCTTCCCCCTCTATCCACTTGTAAAAAGCAAAGGTGAATGAATTGTGTCACTGTGTTCTCTTATATTAAACAGCAACACTGTTGAATTTTTCTACTGAAGGAGTGTAGCCGGAAAGTAACTGTTTCAGAATATAAAGCCCTCATGTGAAATCCCAATGTAGTGTGAGATTTTTGAGACCACTTCCAAAAGTAAAAAACCACGATACTGCAGAAGTTGGTGTTAACGGTTTCTGCTTTGACACTATAAAAAATGATTCCAAATGTGATGAAAGCCTTGTGAGGTGATGACTGTCAAGCTCTGAAATACTTAAAATAGGATGCTCTCTCATGAACATTCTCCAGAACCTGATATGAGACACATGGACACAGAAAAGATATGCAGTTTGAAGCCGACTTATGGAAGAAGAGGATAAGACTAGGAATTAATAGAAGCAAAAGCATAAGCTCTGTCTGCAGGAGATAATAAAGCTACATTTCCACATAGCAGGATAGTTTATTACTTAAACAGTATGTACAAATTCTAAACATGAAAATACCGAGTAACAGAATATCATACTCTATTTACAATTACATTTGTTTTTTACAAAATGTTTTTACAAGAAGCATTTTTGCTCTAAATAACATGACAGACACACACATACACAAAAATCAACCTTTCTGTATTACATACATAAATAAATATTGACTTTAAATGACAGTTATAGGAACATAATTTCTACAGCCAATTTGGGCAACAGATAAGTAGTTCTGTCATCTCTGCATTACAATATCATTAAGTAAAAAGGAAAAATTATTTCACATATAGACCTCTGTTAATTACTTTGTAAATTGTACCTTACTAATATATTCAGTAGAGCTAAGACAGTCATACACTTCATGCCTATAACTGAACAATGAGTTTGGGCATGCAAAACCATATATAACCACCATCCACATCTGCAGGTATTCATTTACATTTTTAAATAAAGTTTTTAGTTATTTATTTAAACTACATGCAACAGCTTATTAGCATCAGATTCCAGGTTACAATGCACAAGTTTGCATAACAGTATTTATACTAATTGATGTTCACAGGTACTGATAAAAATGTCAGAATATACTTGGCATACAGGGAAAGAAAAGGAATTAATAAATATGTCACTATCCCAGCTACCTTTACAGATACATAGGGCAAAAATAAATTTTCTAAGAGTGTTGTACAAGGGATTTAAAACAGTCTGGACCTTATCCTTTGTTCTTTAAGGCGCTGATTTAGGACAGCACTTAAGGGAGTGCTTAAATCCATTCCTATTCAAGACAGAAATTAAGCACATGTTTAATTTAAACATGTGCTTATGTTCTATTAACATCAATGCAGTTAAACATGTGCTTAAGTTCTGTCCTGAATAGCAATGCTTTCCTGAAGCAGGACCTCTATATCCAGAACTCTGATTGATTTCAGTGAGAGTCTTGGGTAGGAAAGGAATTCAGATTAGGCCTATGGAGTATGTCAGCCTCAGTCCTGCTTCCACTGAAGGCAATAGTAAAATTTCCATTTGCATTAATGGCGCAAGACCAGACCAGCGTTTCTCTGATTTTGTGCGTGATCTTGCAAGGTACGAGTGCCACCTGTGAGTTGCTGCATTGTGCCCTCAACTCCAGATGAATGCTATGAAAGTTGAGGGTGTTTAGTATCTTGCAATGCAGACCTTTTATTTGTAAGAAGTTCTTGTCTCCTTCAGCCATGTTCCCAGTGAACACCATCTGGCACCCTATTCGTATGGTACTACCTTTCTCCTTTTAAGTTTTAAGACAGAAATATTTTCTAGTTCTTGATCTGCTCTATCAAAAATTAACTGCCATCAGAAAAAAAATTCTCATTCTTAAACAGTATTCAATGTAAAGACTAGTTTCAAATGCATAAAAAAAATGTTAGAGCAAAAATGGAATAATCCTATAATTTTCCATTAGCAAACAAAATATATGACATCCAGGATTTAACTGATAAATCAATCAGAATAGTATGCTAAGTAAGTTAGTAATATATGGGTGTAAAAGTGCAGCGTACCTAGAAATATCCCACTATCCATATTTGATCTTTATTACTGAGAAACTGAGAAAAACTGAGAAAAAAATCTTTAACTAAAAATCTCAAGTAGCGATTTCAAACTCCATTGCTGAATGCAATGTTAGCATGATTTAGGCTAGTCAAATAGGTGAACTGTAATATACCCTGTGCAATTCAGTAAATGAGGATTTATGAATTAGACACTAAGACCCACATCCTCAAGGTACTGAGGTGCCTAACTCCAACTGGATCTAGGCATAAAAGTCTTCAAATATATGATGTTAAATTCAAATAATTATATGAAAATGGCTGATATTTAAGAACAAAGAAGATATAATCTAATGTTCCATTTGTTGATGGTTTGGTTGACTCTTATAATTTCAGGATCATTTATTCCCATGAAATTTCTATAGCTGAATGTTGAGTTGAGGAACTGATTATTAAAGAGCAAGATTAAAGTCTTAATCTGTTTATAAACTATAATCTGTTCATTCCACTCCCATGCCCTTCACCTTTATCTCCAAGATATAAAGAGTCAAATCCTACTGGCCTTACTCAGGCAAAATTCAATAGCAGTTCTTCAATGACAGTTTTGCCTGAGTTCGGCTGATTGGTCCTATAATAAATAATTTATCTTTATATAAATATATAAAAACCTCCAGACTATTTTATAAATATTTGAATGAACTTTAGTCTCCTCCTGAAACATCCAATTAAGAAAAAATAACAAATCTAGCAAGCAGCTCAAACCATATTGAGGAATATGGCATTCCACTCAATAATCAAGACCTTTCATATAATAATCAAGAGCTGTTAATTTGCCAATTTCTATCTTCTTGAATCCAAGGTTTGTCATAGACGTTGGCTTAAAAAAGACAGAGACCCAAATTCCGCACTCAGTTGCATCAATGTGAATTCAGCATAACTTCGTTAACATCAGTCAATTTATTCTAGATTTATTCCAGCATTACTGAGAAGAGAGTCTGGCCAAAAAGTTTAGGCTGAATGTTTCAGAGAAACCTAGGGGAATTAGGTGCCACAATCTAACTCCCATAGCACTTTCCTAGCCTTACTTATGTCCTATGTAATTTAAATGTATAAGTGGTGCCAGGCATTGGTCCTATTCAAATTGCATAGACTTAGTAATTTATGTCTGAAGACCTGTGTACCTAGATGCATGTCAGATTTCAGCTGGGTGAAAATAGTTGACCTTCTGTCAGTTCCAGTTCCCTTCAAAGCTTGCTCACACTATGTAATAGGGAAGAGAAGTTGTGGTATGTGGGGTGGGTTTCTTTTTTTCGTTTGTTTGTTTTTTTGTAGTTCCAAAGTATGAACAGCTCTTAATACCTCGTAAAGTAACTATCCAAGGCCCAAGACTTGTACCCTAAAGACAGCTTTGTGAAGTTATTTGCTCCATGGGTGCATAAATCAAAAAGGTACCAGGAAAAATAGAAAGAGAATGGTAGAATTAATGCAGTAATCTGAGTTGTCTTTTTTTTTTTAAAAAAATATTCGAATGCTGGAAAAACTGAAGGAAAAAAATAGTCAGAAATTGCAATGGGGCTCTTGACTCTTGGTATCGTCAGCCTGGTCAAACCTTTTCTATATAGATGATCTGTATTTGAATTTCTTCTGTGCTATGCTATACTGAGCATAACCATGCTCTTTCAGTTTCAAGCACAGATATGTTTATCTTTTTATTTGGTGTTCTTCAGAATATTTATTGTTGTTGTGACAAAGAGTATTTCCCCTTCTTGGGGTATCTCAGGAAGAAGTCAAGTACAGAAACTTTATCTTTAGTCAGATTTGGGTTCGTTTTTGTGGTGCTTGTTGTTGGGGGATTCCATGAAGGTATTTGTGAATTTCAAGTTACAGAAAGCTTGAGATGTATTATCCTCATTTAAAAATGGGTAATAGAATTTGCACATGAGAATGCACAGACAGCAATGTTTTGGACAAGAGGTTGCGTCATCAGGATTATCTGCATGGCCACAGTGTGTAGAGAGAGAATTTACACATGAGAATGCACAGACAGCAATTTTTTGGACAAGAGGTTGCGTCATCAGGATTATTTGTAGAGAGAAATTTCCCATCATTCTGATTATAAATCCAAGCAGTTTCTCTTTACTATTAAAGACTGTCTCTCTGTGTGGCAAATTACTTTGTTTACATTGCACAATAAGGTCATCTGCATTCCCTTATGGTTAAAAAACAGGGTAACCTTCATGCTTGAATTTGAAAAATGCATTCAAATAAATTACAAGCCAATGACTTCCAGACATCAATGTATTGTCACTTAATTCTATGAGCGGAGTACCATGTAGCCAGCACATCCATTCTGCTGTTCAAAAGATCCTCGGGGAAAATAGATATGCACATCAAAAAGCCAAAGAAACCCCAAAGTAACATAACATGTGCCTTGGAATGTTCATGTCTAAAATGTGAACATTCACTATTTAGTTCTCTAACAGGGAAAATACAGGGTTCCCTTCAAAATATTTAAAAAAAAAATGGGGGAGATTTTCAAAGGCATGTGTCCAGCTACTACAGAATATCAATGGAAGTCAGGCACCAACTGCCATTTGTGCCTTTGAAAATCTCCCTTGTTAACACATTTTGTTAAGGAGAGAACTTCATGGTACCATTTCCACACAAAATATAGATATATTACTAAAGAAATACATCAGCTAGTATGATCTACTTTTTTTGTTGCTAAGTTAATAGTAGTTTCCATTGCAGACTGAACTGCGTGCATCTATTATTGCTACTTATTTGGTTGTGCACTTATTTTAGGTAAATGGAGATCTCCTTTAATGGCAAACTGCACTTACTGTATAGGTTTAGCTGACATAAATTGGCTCAGCTCCACTGAGTTCAAGTGACAGATGCTAATTTACCCCAGCTGAAGATCTGGCCTCTGGCTTTCAAAGCTATGTATATATAAAAGAACAATGTCTCAGATATTGTTATAAAGATTAGCAAAACAAAACCCTCTGCTATTCACTGCACCCTTTCAATCTACTTTAAACCTAGGAAATAAAATGTTATTACAACAAACATACATTTGATTTTTCTCAGATGTGTTGAATTGGATGCAATCTTCACTTAGCAGAATAGGGGTGGTACTGTCAGGATAGTTGCTGTACATTTCATCCTGGCATTGGTACAAATACTATTCTTCATGCTTAAACTATGTAGAAGTAGTTACAAATCATACAGGATGATAACTTCCACTGGAAAAAAATGATTTATTGTTCCTACAGATGTGAATATTTCTGGTCTTCTTGTGAGAGCTCAGTTTTTCTCTCAGTGATTTGTTTAATTATGTGAAGCCGTCTAGTATTTTTCTGGGGGTGGCTTGTAGTGATGTGGATGGTGCTGTTTCAGATGAGGCCCTAAGTAAAGAAGAAAGGGAATTCACCTTTGCTGTATAGACGATAAAATAATTAGGCCTTCATCACTGTACTATTTGAGAACCTCCCAATCTTTGACGCTTTTATCCCCACAACCCCTCTATAAGGCAGGGCCGTGCTGTTAGCCCCCTTTTACAGGCAGAGAACTGAAAGACCAGGTGACTTACACAGAATGTCTGCAGCAGAGCAAGACTAGAAGCGGAGTCTCTTACAGCCCAGTTTGCCACTGGACCATCCATCCTTTCAGTGGAGTAATTGCATACAAGGCCCTGAACCTGCAAAACACTCTGCCTGTGCTGACACACGCCCACGCACTGTTCATATGACTTCAGTGGAATTCTGCAAGGGTGGAAGGATCCAAGCAGGTCAATTATTTTGTCGGATCAGGATGAATTTCTTCGATATTTCTTGGGTTCCCATAAAATTAAGCTGCCTTATTCTAAATGCTCAGAAAATAGTATTTTGTTGTAAGCAGCTTCTTAAAATCTAACTGCATTAAAATGTGGGCAAAAATAAATGTAGGTAGCATTTATTGTCTAATGAGTAATATAATTTGCCTTTTTTGTTTATATTGTGCAATCAATTTACAATATTAACTGAAATAATGTGCAATGGCTTGGGGGCATAGTCTTTGTGGGGGAGAAGAAAATAACCACAGTTCATATTTTACTATGTAAACTTCAGTTGAAATCAGTGGCAAATACTCTACAACTCAGGGCGTTGACTGGAAACATTGATAAGAACTAATTGTGCACCTCTTAAGTGTTGCATATAGGTCATCAGAAAGCCAGGACACGGTACAGGCTTTGGATCACTTCTAATCTAGTCTGGATTTCAAGATAACCAAGAAGTCAGATACTCTGTATTCTAAACCTTTGATAGCTGTAGAACCCTTCATTCCTAAATTCAGCCAGTGATTTACTACTTGCATTTCTCTCTACAGCACCTCTGTATCCCAGATTTCTTATCCACAGATTTCTCACAAAGCAATGCACTGGCTGTGCACACGTGTAGTTTCTTCGCTACAATACTTTGCAATGGCCTCGACATGACCCTGAGGTAATATCACCAGATCACTTAAACTACCTTTTTGCAGTTTCCCCCCTCCCCCAGAAAGAAAGAAAGAAAGAAAGAAAGAAAGAAAGAAAGAAAGAAAGAAAGAAAGAAAGAAAGAAAGAAAGAAAGAAAGAAAGAAAGAAAGAAGCAACCTGGATTTAACAGGTTTTGGAGACTGATAATCTGAGCTACCATTTTAGCCTATAATACCAAATAGGCAGATTGTTTGTTTTTAACCTGAACCAATATTTGTGTAACTGAGCATTAGATATCATAACAGAGTATTTACCAGTGTCCCTTGGTTAGCAGTTTGTGGCTCTGAATTTTTTTTAAGCCATTGTTTGTAGTAAACCTTGTGCAAATTTGCAGTGTTACATTAGAGGGAAGAAAGTGATTATGAGAAACACTAGCATTATTTACGCGCTAAATATTCTAAAATTATTGGGTTCACTTTCCTTTTATATGTATTTATATATGGGGGAAATACAACAAAAACTGTGCAGTAAATATACAGTGGATGCAATTAAGAAGTTCATTCTGGTTTCAGAGCCATTAAATGTTCCAGCAGGATTCTCCATTTTAGTTATAGGGAATATCCCTGGAATCCATAATATCTCTAAAAACAGAACAGTTTAAGACTACTCACTGTATAAAGGGTTAGAGCAGTAGAACCCCAGGACTTTGTTTTAATTGTTGCGGTAGACAATGTTTTAAGTGCCTTTCTCTGCATATACACTAGTCCAAATACTTTTATGTCAGGTCACAACACTTACTGTGGGATGAAGATGGCAGCAGATCAGGTGTTCGGAAAGATTTTATTGTAGCTGGCCCCTCCCCGCCTGTTGTCAGCACTTGCACTTCTAATCGGTAAAGCGTTGATGGCCTCAGGTTGGGGACAGTCAGCACATAATGATCCTAAAAATGTATGAATGGAATAAATTCTTATGTCTACCAGAAATAATAGACAATTGCTCCATCCAGAAATTGTACATTAAGTAGATACTTTTTTTCTCACATACATACTTTTTTAAAAACCGTGTTGCAATTCCCACAGCTTGTTTTCTTAAGGTTTTATATTAAAGATTTTGTACATTTATTATTTAGTTCACTACTCTTTTGGTTTGGTTAGCATATTCCTAAAGAGTTGGTATCAAAAAATACTTGGCAGAGCAAGAATTGGAAATAAAGCCAGTTCTCTGGTCTGGTCTACACTTAGATCTTAGGTCAACCTAGCTACATTCATACCAATGAGAGAGGTATTTAAGCCAACCGTGACCCTAGTGTAGACTCAGCTAGGTCAACGGAAGAACCCTTTGTCACTGCAGTAAGAATCAGTGCTACAGTGGCACAGCTGTAGCCCTGAAGCTGTAATGTTTCTAGTGTAAACATATCCGTTGAGTTCACCTATAGGATATTCCCCCCCTTTCCCTTAAAATACAGCTTTCCCTACAGTTAAGATTTCACTTGTACATTTTGTGATTCCACTTCCAGATACTTCCAACTTCAATTTTCTAGTCGGTTTCCTGAAATTAAAGTGTCAGTGCCATGAATGGAGTTTATTTCTAGGTTTTATGGTTTTTTTTCAGTTAACAAATACATTGTACGTCTCAAAATATTTTATAGAAGCCAATGTCGGACTTTAGTTGCCACTGATTTGTAAACTCATGCCCTTTTTGAGTCAAGGGCAAGAGCCTCAGCTGGTGAAAATTAGTATAGATCCACTCAGCTACCCAGACTAATGATCTGGCCCCTAATTTTTAATCCCATTTTTGAAGTGGTGAGAGATGGAATATTAATTAACCCTGGGCCAGACTTTTTACTGCTTTGCAGCTTGTACGATCATTTACAGCCAGACAAATAAGTGCAGATTAGGTCTAAAATGAGAATGCACACTTGTAAATGACTCAAGGAAATACAATGGAGAATCAGACCTTCAATTCAACTTCTTCCCAAGTTAGTTTGGCTGCAGAATCACCAGACAGCCATCCATCGGACTAGTCCTAGGACTGGACTAGTGGCATTAAACTAAGATCTGTGGAACCAAACACTGCACAAACACAAAGTAAGCTCCACCTGATAGCTACATCTAGCATTCCAGGAACTGGCACAGAACTTTCTTCTGGCAGGCAACAGACAGAGCATTTAAAGTGTACTCAGCTACTTGTCCTTATCTAGCTCACTGAAGTCAATGTAAAGACCACTGTCTTTCTTGGCCTTTGGATCAGGCCCTAGTTGCTTAGTAGCAATCTCTGCCTCTGGTGGAGTTGGCAACACCTCTTGAATATCCTCCCTCCTGCTGCTGCTACCATGGGAGGAACTGAAGCCAGCAAAGGAGCCCTTGCAAAGAAAAGGGGGAATAGTGCAAGTTAAGTCTTCTCCCACTTTATATGAGGAGAGATCTAGTTCTATTTTGAATTTCCATTATTTAACTGTTCCTATAAGGGGGGCAGGAATCCCCTCAAGTCCCCACCAGACCCTGCTTCAGGTCCTTGCAATGCCTTTCTCTCACCTCCTGAGAGATGTCCAAGGGGCTTCTTGGAGCAAACAAACTAAAGAAAAGTTCCCTCCCTTCTTTCTTCCCTTCTGGGAGAGGGGAGTCTGTGGGAAATTAAAGAGAAGGGAGGGTGACCTTGATCTCAGTCAGTCTTCCAGAGTCAGCCCTTTCAGCTTAGTCTAAACAGGGTCCACCTCCAGCCCCTCCATGGGACATGCTGCTTTGAGGCTGGGTTGCATAGCTTCAGGAGCAATGAGGCTTGTTGATATCTCCCTCTCAGCTGGGCAGCCTTTTCCTCTTCCCCCAGCCCTTCCTGAGGCAGCTTTTCCCTTTTAAGCTCCTCCCTTCCTTTCCCCGCCCACTCCAGCAGAACAAGTCTCACAGCTGCATCTTGTTAGTGTTGAACAGGCCCTGAGAAACTTGTTAGTCCCCTCTCTGTTAGTGTGAAGATGTGTCCCTTTATACCTTGGTACACATTTGCAGAAAAGGGAGAAGAGCTGTATTTTCCATGAAGCATATATCCAGATGGAGCAGAGAGAAGGTTAATACAAAGGAGAGAGAAATTATCTTGCATTCAGGGTAACTCCACTAATTTTCTCATCCTGGAGAACAAAGAATTAACAAATCCTTACTATCCTGTGAACAGAGCAGCCTGATCATCAAAAGAAAAATATCTTCTGCTGCCTAGATGATCTTTGCCTTCATTAAGGCATATCTCAAATATGGTTGCTAATTTGACAATCACACACATTACAATGTTTGATGTGTCATCAAGATGAGCAGTTGTACTGGACATGTATCCCAAACAAGGGGGAAAAGTGAACCCATTTCCTGCTCAGACACATATGCGGAACCAGAGAAAGCAATGGTGCCTGGCAGCTAAATCATGACTAAAAATACAAAATTAGCCATGCACACAAACATGCAATGCCCCCAGCAATGAAAAGAAAACAAACTTACCGCTGGCAGTATCTGTGATTGGGAAATGATGCTGTTGGGTAAGCTGTTTTGTCTGCTCTCTGTAGTAACCTCTGCCCAGGTGACTTGAAACCCTGTCATGGGCTGATGAAGATTTGCCTTTGATATCTTCCATGAAAAGTGACCAGTAATATTTACTTCCTGAACAATGAAAGAGGCAGATAGATTCTCGGGTTTGGCCAGCACTTTAGGGAGAACTGATGCTGCAAAAATTTGAGGCAAGAGGATGAGTTAAATTTTGAGGAACAGCTGAAATATTTCAGAGTAACAGCCGTGTTAGTCTGTATTCGCAAAAAGAAAAGGAGTACTTGTGGCACCTTAGAGACTAACCAATTTATTTGAGCATGAGCTTTCATGAGCTACAGCTCACTTCATCGGATGCATACCGTGGAAACTGCAGCAGACTTTATATACACACAAAGATCATAAAACAATACCTCCTCCCACCCCACTGTCCTGCTGGTAATATTGTTAATATAGCTTGAGATCCCAGGGTCACAGTCTGCTTCTTGATGTGTCTATTGCATTTCTTTATCTAGTTTACTCAGGACTCTGCCAACTTGTTGCAACCTCTTTTCTTAAAGGTAAAGATACTTCTGAAGAGGGAACAGCATAAACTCTAATTTAGGAGAGTTTTAAGGTAACTTCTCATTATTGCATCTGGTAAAAAGTATAGTATAGTCCCATGGCTTGATTATTAACTGACTTGTATTTTGTCTGGTCACTTACCTGTGCAAAGTGAATGCAAAGTAGTATACAATCTGTCAATTCAAAATGGGAGCATTTTACACTCACTTTGGAAAGGTGTAAATAACTACATAAGGTGCAAAGCACTGGCAATTAAAACATACAGCCTTAGGCCTTGTCAGCACAGGAAAATAGTTTTGGATATAACCTAGGGTTTGAATTTAAACTGATACAGTTATTCCAGTATAACTCTCTGTGTGGACATTTATACCAGTATAAAAGTGCTTTGTTAATTTTAATTTTATTTTATTTTTATATAGCTTATTTGGGAAAGGGGATAAGTTAAACCAAAAACAGCCACTCTTACACTGGAATAAGAGTATTCACAAGGTGGATTATAAAGGTATAACTAACATTTGTATAATTCTATCTGTATAACTGTTAAAACTTTCCAGCACAAACAAGTCCTTAAAAAAAGAATAGCAATGTAAATCATAATACTGCTACAATATATACTTGAATAATCCCCTGAAATTCTTATCTAAGTGATCAACCAATACTATGATAACCTTGTCATGTTGGTAAAACTACACCCCTATGTATTTAATTTGATTGCATTTGTAACAAGGAAAATTTTTGAAAGTGTTTGTTAGACAAATTTCCTACTAAAAGAATTCAATGACTCTTTAATGTTGAAAAACATTACTTACCAGGATATCCTGGTAATTACCTGGACATCCAGAGACACAAAAATAAGTCTCCCCTACTTATTCTGAGTCTTTCAAAACACATTTGAGAATTGCTTTACAAAACTTGTTTTTGAGTGCCTAGAAGTGCACTTGAAATCTACTCTGCAAGTGCTTCAGACCGTGACTTACCTCCTTCAGCAGGACAACTAATGTGCTTGTGGTTTTTTCCTTTAAGAGCAGAGCAAGGTGGGGTGGTAAAGAAAATACTTTCAGCCTTCAAACGACCTTTAGATCTTGCTGGCTGAATGGTCACTTTATATTTACATGAAAATGACAGGTCCTGAAGAATTATGTAGTTTTCCTAGACCAAGAAAAACAGTATATGCTGCGAATAAACCTTTTCTTAAAACCATAATGTTGGCATAAGATTAAATGTTTTTTTTCCTAGTCAAGTGTATTTTTCTCTACATGATTAGCACATGCAAATGTGGTTTTTATTCAGAGAACAAAGCAAATATTGCCTATATTATTATTAAATTATAATCAGAAAACATTATTATGGTGGTTGGATACTTTCTTCAATCCTATACAATACCTTAGTCATGCTGCATCAAAGTAGCTAACTTCTAACACAAGGAACACTCCCTTGACATGATGGCAGTGGGGAATGGCAGTGTGAGGATGAAAAATGCTAATCCAATTAAATAAATGTAAGGAAGATTATTTAAGCTGAGATGAAAGACAGGTTTAGTCTACATTTAAGAACTCCTTTTAATGTGCATACAAATTCCAAGAAGGCCTTATACGTCTTTCCTTGAGGACATCCTATTTCCACCCTTTGATATAGCACGTTATTCCTCTAAGCAGAAAAGGATCCACAACTGAGCAATAAAACACCGTTATATGTAGAATGATATCTTTAAGGTAACAACTAAACAAGAGCCCTGATACTTTTGAAAATCCCCGCCTACATGTTTTTGTTCAAAGGAAGTTTAATAAGAGAAATTCTAGCCTCTGGTAAAATTTCCAAAAGTCACCTAAGTGACTTAGGATCTCCAAGTCTCATTGATTTTCAGTTCTTTACAGTACTTAGGTGTTTCTAAAATTTTAGTACTCTGTGTTTGAAAACAGCTGAAGAGTGTTAGAGCTAAGCTAAGTAAATTTTCTCATAACTGACATGGAAAGTGCATTAGAGAGACAAGGTGGATGAGGTAATATCATTTATTGGACCAACTTCTGTTGGTGAGAGAGACAAGCTTATGCGCTTACACAAAGCTCTTCTTCAGGCCTGGGAAACTATCTCAAAGTGTCATAGCTAAATACAAGCTTTGAACAGATTGTTTAGCATAAGTAGTTAACACATATTTCAACATATTTTAACAGGCCACTTCACCTTGAATGATCCCTTAAAATATGCGTTAGCTACTTATGCTCAACAATCTGTTCAAACCTTGTATTTAGCTGTGACACTGTGAGTTCCTTTCCCAGACCTGAAGAAGAGCTCTGTGTAAGCTCGAACACTTGTCTCTCTCATCAACAGAAGTTGGGCCAATAAAAGATATTTCCTCACCCACCTTGTCTCTCTAATATCCTGGGACCAGCACGGCTACAGGAACACTGCATACATGAAAAGTGCATGAATAATGGAGTACTCAAACATTCCAGTGCAGTCCTTTTAGAACAGCACTTGTAAACAAATCTCCACTTTGATGCTGAGGTAACTATTGGCATGAGTAAGTACTGTAGGACTAGGCCCCTTATTTATCACATCAGATTGCTCAGGATATATTGGAAGTAGAATGTTACAGTATTAGAAGCTGATCCTGCAAACCTGACTCCTGTATTTCCTACTTAAGATTATTCAAGAGCCAGATTGTACATCTGGTAAAGTCTATGGGAGTTTTGCCATTGACATCACCGGAAGCAGGATCAGACCCAAAGGAAGTTTGGTTTTCAGCATCAGGCCCTTTGCAACCATGTGTTTATTGAAGGTAGTTTCTTAACTATTTTAGAATAATATTCAATATCTCAATGTATTGATTGGAACTTACAAATAAACACAGGGTTTGCCAAATCAGACTAGACTAATCACTGTAAAATAATTTACAGGAAAACCAAAAAACCATAATGCACCTGGCCAGTTGTGCAATGCTATTCATGGAGAAAAAAAAATCTTTCCTGACCTCTAGTGGCAATAAACTTATTTAATTATATTAGCTTTCCCTTACCTTAGCATGCATAACTCCAAATGTTGTTACTGATTACAAAATTATCTATCCTCTTTTTAAATCCATGTACAGTATTTGACTCTCTGACAGCAGTAAATTACAACTATTCCCTTTGATTTAGTCTCACTTTACTTGCCATTAACTTCAGTGAGTTGACTTCTTATTATAGCACAGGGTAAAAAAGAAAGGCTGATCACGTCTTCTTATATTGAGTTTCCTTCATTATTCACTGACTTGACATTTCAGTAATGTAATATTTGTATAACATATTACTTGAGTAGAGTGGTACTAGATTGGATAATACATTCAGTAGGAAGAAATGCCATTGCTAAAATATAATTGGGATATAATATTTAATTAAACATAACTATAGTAATTTAGAATCTTTCTCTCTTCTATTCAGGTTCTTATACTGCACCACTCATCGACTGTAAGGCCAGACAGGACCACTGTGATCATCTAGTGTGACTTACTGCATAATACAGGCCATAAGACTTCCCCTAATTTAATTCCTGTTTGAACTAAAGTATATATTTAAAAAAAATCCAATCTTCATTTTAAAATTGCTAGTGATGGAGAATCACTGTGATATCTTTGCATCTTCCAGGGTTAATGTCTAGCATCTATAATGTGAGGCTCTTTTCTTCATCTCTTACTCTTCTCAGGGGGAGCCTCGCATATGGATCCTCTCTATGTCTGAAAACAAGCCTAGCTGCTTATTTAGATTAATATTCAGTAATTGTATAGTAGTGGTTCCCGGGGTGCTAATCATGGATCAGGTCCCTGTTGACCTAGATACTGTATAAGCATATATGCATTGTACAAACAGGTTTGCCTTGTAGTGTAATATGAACACTTCAGATACCCACGTAAAGCATTTGAATGCAATACATTCATTTAGATTACCTTTCATGTTGGTTAAATCAACAAAGCCAAATATATCACTACTCTGCAGTGAAGTAAAAAAACCCCACTCCTACTGTACCAATGACAGGTATAAAACATTCTGCATGCTATTACATATCACTTCCCTCTTCCTTTCCCACCATACCCAATGACTGAAAACCACTTCAAGTTAAGCAAGGGACTGAATTTCAACTTACATAGGTCAGGCCAGTTGCTTTTTCAGGCCCTTTAGTTTCATTGTGCACACAGGATTCTGGGAACCACTGGACGTGATATCGACTCATACTAGTGTCTAAATGAACAAAACAGCAATACAAAAAGGAAAATATACATTACAGTTATGCTTTAGCCATCTGCAGCTTTCCTGGCTTTTCTGGATATAAAACGAAGGGATTTTAAGAACTTTGGAAGTGTCAGTTCCTTGCTGCTCAAAAGCACTTAAAGTGCCCATGAACAAAAAGAAGAGAATATTAAACATGTCAATAACTTAATCCATGTGTGAGCACAGTAAGGATGAACTAAAAAAAAAAGGGGGGGGGGATTTAGCAGAAATTTAAGTGTTGATGAGAGGGAGAAAAAATCCCCATGGTATATGCTGCCAAATATCTTGGGAATGATGGGAATGACTCAGTGCCAACCATCTGTAACTGTTTACATTGTCAAAACATTGCAACGCTGCTGCATGGCACCATTCGGTAAAGCTGAGTTTGGACATGTGTGAAAATTTCCCTGAACCTTATACTTTCAGAATGTATCATGAAACCGCCTCCACATGTAGCCAACTGAAAATCTAGTCACAGCTCTTAGGAACAATACTAAAGGCTTGATCTTGCTCTCATTGAAACCAGTGGCAAAACTTCCGTGACTTCAATGGTGCAGACTTTACAACAGAAATTCCCTAATTATCAGAGTGATTTCTAGTAAAAATTCTTTGAGAGCTCCATACAGAATTGTAGTGGCAGGCATAAAATTTATAACCAATCCTCTCAATGCAGACTGTATGATAAAGCAGACTGGGGCAAAACAAAGAAAAATGAAGAACTGAGAAAGAAAACGCAACATGGTGGTACAAATGCATCTTGTTGTTTTCCTGGAGTATTCATATTTCTATGTATAGTGGATATAAACATTAAATGTCTATTATAGTAATTAACTTGTTATGCCAGAGTTACTCATGTCAAGTGCATGATTATGGTTTTCTGGAAGGGAAAAGAAATACCTTTGATGGCGTTAGGGTTGATCTGGCAATAGACTGCTATGAGCAATTTGGAAGCAGAAGAGAGGAATTACAAATTAAAGACAAAATAAGTGATCTCTGAAGCTAGCACAAATGGAGTTTGGTAAGAAAGACTGATTGGAAGTTTGCTCAAAATGGATTTTTGTAGCTGTTGTCTTCATAACAACATATATGATAATTATTTTCATGACTGCTCTCGAAGCCCAAAAAGTTTTCAATAAGAAATGAATGAAGAAATAATCAACTGTGTTCTAATTATTTTCTTGCATATTTTTTTAAAAGGTAGGTGTTCTCACTTGAATCTGACCGTTGTGGCTTTGCCATTAGACGTACCTGTCAGAGGGAGATACACACTCACAATGCATCGGCAAGTAGGTCTCATCTGATTTCATCTGTTCTGAGTTATTCAATTATTTCCTATTCTCTGTTCGCTCCCTCTCCTGAGACAAACACATAGGACATGCAGTCCATCATCTGGCATCTAGAGACCTGAAAACTCAGTGCTATTCTATTAACCATCTGAAGTCTCTGCTGAATGACTGTATAGTGAATCTTCTTATTGATCTACTTTCTGATCATCAAAAATTTACTCTTTTAAAGTATACTTACACAAGGCAGACCACTTATAGAGCCATTCAAACTTTAAATTCAATACACTCTCTAGTCATTAGATAAAAGTATTGCTGTAGGCTTTGTCACAGATTGAGGGAGGACTGGTCACCTGTCCACCAAGAACCAGAGAAGACCACTAATATTTCAAATAGACCATTGAACACCTCCATATGAACAACCAGTGAAAGATGGAGCTGGACTTGGTGACCTCTCAAAGTCCCTGTCAGTCCTACATTTCTCTGATTCTATGAACCTTGAGGTTTCAAAAGTTTGCTTTGGTTAAGTATCCTAACTGACCAGTCTCGAGTTTAGCTAATCCTCAGACTGGAAATCTCATGAAATTAGGCTTTCAACACAATATTTAAATATCTTTCCAGGTTTTGGCCAGATAGGAAATTCTATGGGAACTGTGGGACTCTGTCCAGCTCCCCACCTGTTATCTGATCTTTCCACCTGGGCATACGTGTACCCTGCTCACACCTCATTCCTTCCTTCCTTCCTGCCTATCCATTCAGGCAGTGGCAACCTCTTTGTCTCTCTACATGGGTGGGGAAGCTAAGAAGTGAACTCAAAACACAACTTTCCAAGAGGCTTCCTGCTGCTGGATTCAATGAGATTGTTGCTGGGCTGGTGTGAAGAAAGTCTGTAATATCTCTAATTACTACTCATGTTTTCTGTTGTTGTTTTTTTATCATTCACATTTCATATCCCAGTAACAACCTGATCACCTAGACATAACTGCCACACCAAAACCACATTCCTTTATTTTTTTTTAGTTTTATAAACAGTTATAATTACTTCAAAAACTTATCTCAACATATATATAACCAGTCATGGCTGGAATGCATGAATAGTAATAGATACAGTTAAGGTTACTCACTGTATTTCCATTCTAAAGGGCCTTTTTCATTGAGCTGATTTTCCTAAACTTGTTCGTTTGGGGATAAAACTTTCCAGGTCTTGTTTCTGGACATTTTTAGAGAGTTTGAGCAAAAAAAGAGTTCAGGCATTTTGGCTAGCAAGAAGATTGAAAGGAAATAGAAAATAATAACCCCCAAACCCACCAACACAAACCACAACTCTATAGCACATCCATGATTTCGGATAGAAAACTGAAATGTGGGAGGGAAAAACAGTCTCTAGGTTAGCAATGCACTTTTTCAATGGTTGGAGGGATGTTTTTGCTTTGGCAGAGTAACAGATATAAAAAAAAAATCATGCTTTGTTTATGCAGGATACACGTTTTGTAACAACATCACCTTTAAAAATAACTACATCCTAATATATTTGAAAACAAATAGATCTAGCATAGCTGAGATATGAAAGCCAAAGTTTCTAGTGAGAAACTTTTCTAAACCTCTGAAAATACATTTCCTTTTTCTTTATTAGGGTGCTAACTGTGAGTCTAAATTGTATGACTCTAGGGTTTTCATCTATGGGTAGTATAAATCTGTGAGATTTAAACAATGCAAAAGAAAAACCTACTGTAGCTTTTCCCATCAGCAATGTGGATTGGTCCCTACTGAGATCACTACTGTACTTTTCTTTGGATTTTTTTGTTCATCTATCAGCTATAAACATGGAAGTAGTAATTCTAGCTGATAATGCAATGGGCAACCAATTCAAGCTGCTTTTTAGTCTAATGGCAGAGTCACCAAGGCTCATGATTATAGACAGTTGAAGTTAATTCACTATAATCTATAGGCATGCCTGGAAGTCACATATGAAAAGTTGTTTGTGAAGTTAAAATTAGTAAGAATATCCAATATGCAGTAGGATTATTTCATTATCATAGCTAGTTTTAGCAGAAAACCTTGCTATTCCTTGTAACTATAACTTCTGAAATTAAAGAGACTAACAAAAAGACTGCTGCCTTGCTACCTTGAATTGGGATGGATTTAAGCATGTGCTTAAAAGTTTTCCTAAATGGGTGCCCTATATCCAAACCTAGATGCCTGAATAGAAGTGAGTTGATTTTCAGAGGTGCCACTGAAAAGTTTTAGATGAAAAGTCATTTAGATTTTTGCAAAAAGGCAAAAAACAAACCAACCAAACAAAGACATAACTTTCTGGGTTTTTTTTACATAAAACAAACAGAAAACAATTTTTTAACATTTTTAAACCCAAAAATGTCAGGGTTTTTTTCATTAAAAAAACTGAGTAATCAATGGGAAATTGTGACAAAAATGAAAAGAAGATTTTTTTATTTAAATTCCCAATGCCAAATAATTGGCATTTTTCAAACATCTTTACCAAGTACCCTTAACTCCTACTGAAGTCCTGGAGAGCTCCAGGAGCTCAGCAACTTTCAGACTCAGGTCATTTTTATTCAGGAGCATAAATATGGATTTAGAATCCCAACTTTAGGCACCCAGGTTGGAATGCTTTGCCTAAACCATTAAAACCTTATTTAAATAAGGCTAGATATGGGTAACTCCAGACCTGTAGGCATATATCCTACATCTGCTAAATCTTGTAATCTCAAAACAGTGTTTGAAGCTCTTAGTTTTACTTTGAATACCAAAAGCAATTTTAGTTGATATTGTTACTACTCCTCAGCTGGGATTTTTGGTTAAAATGATTCTAAAGTTTATTGTAAAATAAACAAAATAATAGTAAAAAAAACATACTAAAATAGTAAAACCTTAGTAAAATAGTAAAAAACCTTAACAAAATAAGTAACCTCTACTCCTTTTCTCTGCCAACATATTCCATGTTTCTGTTCTGATGTGTTTTCCTCCTGACACTGGCTATGTGAATAATTTATCAAATGTGGTTTATTTTTTTTATCATGTTACTACAGACAACTTCTTTCTTTGCCTCAAATGCTTTTTTCCCTATGGTACAGTGTATGTTTTGCTGCTGAAGGGTGTCAGGTCAACAATCTAGGAAACTGAAGTCTTTTGCATAGCTAGAATAGGTATTGGGGTATAGCTTGGGCAGTAGCAGTATGACAGTCCCACCCCACCAAGTGGCCTCACTATTGTGCTGAGAGATGGCCTATAGAGTTAAAAGGGTATTTATCTCCTTGTATTTGAGCTCATGCGACCTCGTGGATACAGCACTGGACTGGGACTTGGAAATGCTGTGTTCTACTACCAGTGGTGACACTGGACTGCTGGGAGATCTTGGGCATGTCAGTTCATCTATGTGCCCTCTAGTTTACCCATCTGTAAAATGGGGTTAATGATAATGACCTCCTAGGTAAGGAACTTGGAGCTGTGTGGCTGAAAAGCATTATATATGAGGTGGGGCTTAGTTTTATTATTTATTATTATTATTTAGTTCTGTGCATGTTTGTTGACACATGTTGGTGCAAGAGTACTAATGAGTGCCAACCAGGATACTGTTGCTCTCCATGTGAGGATATTTGTTTATGAGCAAATGGACTGTGAAAACTTATTTGAAAGAGTCCATCAGACAAGGCTTGCTTGAACACAATGAACTTAGTGACAGGCTACGGCTTGTATGGCTAGCACCTCCAAAACTTTCACCTTAAGTTTTCAGAGTTTCACCAAAGCCAGTCGTAGTTTTCTGCAGACTTTCCTTTGAATTCCAATTGTCCCTGCATACCAAACTTAAATTGCCAAGTTTGCACACATTTAATGTAAATCTGTACAGAAGATTTACATAAAATTTGTTCAAATTTGGCAATTGAAGTTTGGTGCACAGGGAGAATTTGGCCCATTATATAGTTCAAAGCAGATTTCAACAAGAATAGCATAGTCTAGGATTTAAATCCAATGAAAACTCAAGCTTCAGCTACAGATCCCCCTTGTACACTAACACTGAACTGATCTCTGTGTTTGCCAGAGAATTTGGAACAATGTGGTGTGGGTGATAATTCACAGTGGAAAGAAATGTGCCTACATGTAGTTTAAAAAAAAAAAAGATCAAATGAAGACTATGAAACTAGAAATAAAGAAGCTTTTATTGGGGTAGCATGAAAAAATCTAATTTGGAATGTTTCAAGTACAAGTAACAAATTTAAGCCAAATTAGTGTTTTAGTATATGATAATACTGTGTATTTATATGTTGTGTCTTTCATCACAAAGGACCCCAACAAATTAGACAAATGTAACTAGCTAAATATACAGACTGTGTTGCTAAAGGGATATTTATCAGAGCTGAGCAAATTATTTACATTGAATAATGTAAAAATAAATTCAGTCTACTTTTGGAAACAGGCAGACTGTAATTTCCTTTAATTTATTCCGTATTCAAAATTACTCAAGTCATTTGTTGTGTGTGTACCTTACTCTATAGATAGATGACAAATAGTTTGCTTCAAGTATTCCATATTATTTGAAAGGTGTTGATTGGTTGTGATTAGCCACATAAGTGATGTGGTTTGGTTTTTGTTCCCTTATTACGGGTTTGATCCTACAAGATTCTGAGCACTTTGGCCCTGATTCAATAAAGCACTTAAGTATGTGAGCAGTCTTGTTGACTTCAATAGTTAAGCATGTGCTTAAGTGGATCATGGCCAAAATGCTTGGCCTCTGGCAGGATCACGTCATGGAGGAGTATGCATCTTATTAACAGGAGAAGGGCTTGAACATGTCTCTAGGGCTTTGAGTCTCTTAGAAAGAGGCAGAAGATAAACAGGATGAGGGAAGTTAAACAATTTCCTTTCTGGATCATGCAGACCTATGCCAAGGCATTATTTCTACACAAATTAGATGACTGCAAGATTTATTGACTGGCTAAAGTTTTTAAATTTAACTGCACATCACAAAATTACATTCACACCAAGCTGGTGAAGTCTTAGTTGAAAGGGGCTTGTCTAAAGACTTCTCTAGCTTATTTAACTGTCTCTGTGGCAAGTGCTATAGCAAGAGATTTGGCGAGCTGCATACATATGCTGTGATGAGCAGTATTCCACCATCCTATATAGAATGTACTATTTTCACAGGGCTGATGGTAACATGATGATCTGCCCAGCATCAACAGTGTTATGCTGCCCTTGGAGCAGCCTAGGAGGGTGATTCTGAATCTCCAAGTCATAGACTCTCTTCTTGACTTTCTGCCACTTGAGGGAGGGAGAAAACTGTGCCAGGTCCATTCCCTCGCAGTATACAACCCTTGGTAAGCCAAGGCATCTACATTGCTGAGTGGGCTGGAGGGAGTAGAGCCAAGGTTCTTCTCACTGCCCAACCCCTCCTGCACAGGGAGGAGGCATAGTGGCACAGTGGAACCTGCTTCCACACCCACATCGCTACCCATGATATCAGTAGCTGGTGCATAGGCAAAAGGAGACATCTTTTACCTTTGTGACACCATGGTAGCTGGGCCATGCTTCAGCCCTGGGTGAATACTGAAACATGCAAGCTTAAAATTTACTTTTCATGAGCATTTGTATAAGTAAAACTCAACTGCTGTAATGCGCCTGGAAAGCAAATGTAAAGAAGAGGCATGAACATGGATAAAGTTCAAGTAAATACATGTGATTTTATGTATTTATTTATTCATTTATGTTGTTCCTCTTATCTACTTTTCTCTCCACTGCTAAAAGCAGCTAAATCTATGGTGACCCACACAGTCGCAACTACTTGACAGAACATAGAAACGCTATAAAATGGCTTAAGAAAGAGAGTGAAGAAACTGAAGACAGGCAGAATGTAATTACTGGTATCTAATCTGGAATTTGACTACTGTCCTACTAAAGTTTACAACACTCTTCTTGCAAAAAGTGCTGTGGGTTTTTTAGAGACTGCAAGCAAACAGGCCTTTTTATGTCTCCTGTGAAATGGTGTATTTTGCAAACATTATAAACTCTATTCCAAAGCTAGGGAACTGAAACTCAGATGGAAAAATGAATCTATTCACTGGCTGAATTCTCAATGGCATTTCCGGTAATATTCAGGACATCCCCCTGTGGAACATATCTCAGGATGAGATCCTAATCTTAATATTCAAGTAACAAAAACTCTTTTCCTTTAGGTGTGTCCTATACTGTCCTAATAGTTTAGAGTGTGTGTGGGGGGGGGGAGGGGGGGAGATCCCCATAAAAGTCCTTTACATTCCTGCAAAAATTTTGCTGCTCCTCTCCTCTTTTTTCACCTCCTATGTAGTCCTAGGTATGTTTTCTCCTGCAATTGCATTTACATGACAGTTTATCTGTTTGTTCCTTTACCCATCCAATGGCATAAGAAGAAAAGATTCCAAAATGCCAAGCAGTGGATTTTATTGTTACGTAGTTATGGTTCTCATGACAGCTCTGAAAAAAACACTCCACCTTTAATGATCACTTATTCATACAGCACAATTAAAATAAACACCAAAAGAACCCTTGGCTGGCATTTAAACTTCATTCAAATAAACAGTTCTTTCAAAAGGTAATCTATAGTTTCCTGCTCTAATATGGAATATTAGTGTTTGTGTTTAAATTGTTAAGAATTTGGTTCTGAACTCTCTGCCATTTAAAACACTCTCTCCCTCTCCCTCTCCCACATATCATTTGGATAATAAAATGGTAATTCCCTTCAAAGAATGACATTAATGGAAAGTGTGTAATTTAAAGATGGGCCCAAGCTACAATGGGTGTATCCACATCTGGACACATACTGCACTGATGATTAACAGTATTTGTATTCAGGAATTTGGTGTGAGCCCGGTAGAGTACACAAAACAATATATTTTACTGAGAGTTCTGTTTGCCAGCAATGTCCACAGGCACCCCACATTTTTAAAGGGAAATTTTGCCGATTGTAGAAACTATAATGCCGCACTTTTCCATGTCTGGTACCATATGAAGCTAAGATTCAGGCTAACTACTCAGGGCCAAATTTTCAAAGGTATTTAGGTGCCTAAAGATACAGATGGATACTTTTGAAAATCTCACTAGGCACATAACTCTCATTGCTTAGGTGCTTTTGAAAATCCCACTAGGGAACTATCTGTATTTTTAAGTGCCTAAACACCTTTGAAAATCTGCCCTTTAGTCAAGGTGGTTAGTTAACTGCTACTGATAGGCCAAGTCTCCAAATGAGTGAAATGTTAATATCTTCATATGTGGCTTAACAGTGATTAGAAGAATTCACTTTATAGAGAGACCTGATCATGGTTAACTAGACAAGAACGAATCTGAAAAAGTGAAAAATGTAAACTGTATAAACAGATGTTACTGCGGCAAAAGAAAGATGATGTTTTTGGAAACATACCCATCTTTCTTGAACAGTAGAAAAAACTAACTAATTTGGGCAAACAGTTTGTTCAATGGTTAGCCAATACATAGGTTTTTTTTTTTAAATTCCTTGTTAAAATGAGTCTTCTCTGGAAATTTCCCAGCTAATATTACATTGCATGTCTTGTCAGCAATCTTATAAAATTCCACAGTATGGTAAGCACACCCTGGACTACACTCATGGCATGTTTTGTTTTGTTTTTAATTTGCCCTCTGTTTTCTATTTGATCTTTTAATGTAAACTTGAAAGAAATTGTGCTGTTCAAACTTCTACTCAAAACAAATTATATTCTTGAAGTTGGTAGCAATAGAGATCCTTGGAAATATGTAAAAGAAATCAACAGGACTACTACACTCGGGAGCATAGGTGCCGACTCCATGGGTTTTTCAAGACTGGAGCACCCATGGAAAAGAAATAGTGGGTGCTCAGCACCCACCAGCCACTGCTGTTTGCCACCCCTGCTTATCAGCTGATAGGAGGCAGTGCTGTTGCCAAACAGCTGTTTGGCAGCTTAGGGAGGGGCTTGAGGGAGGGTGGAGGAAGGCCTCCGGGAGGGGGCAGAGTGGGGTCGTGAAGAGGTGGAGTGAGGGTGGGGTCTTGGAGAAATGGGCAGAACAGGGGCAGGAAGAGGCAGCGTGAAGGCGGGGCTTTAGGGGAATGGGCAGAATGGGGACGGGGCCTCGGGGTGGAACGGGGGTGGAGCACCCCCAGGGAAAAGGAAAAGTTGGTGCTCAGGAGTGAAGTTAAATATGGGCAAAGGGTTGAAGGGTTGACGCCTATGGTCTTTCACAACTACTTATAGTTTGGGGTGAGGTTCAGTCTCATGGAGGACTGGAGAAGAGTCATTATACAAGGAAGCCACAGTTGAAACAGACATGCACAGAGCATCTATATCCATGCTGAATATGCAGGCAGGGATGAGAGGTCTGCTATGTAGGTATGGACAGGAGGTTTGGGATTGAATCATGGGCAAGGGGCACTGTTTCCATGTAGGGGGTATTGAAATCTGAAGACACTATTCCAGCCCACTGTGGCCATGAAGAGATTTTGCTGCAGTCCTGGGGACTGTCTGTTTGGTGGGTGTATTGCATTCAGTGTTTCCCACCTGGGAAGCATGAATTTCACCATTATTGTTCATCTCATCCATCAATTACACATCCAACTTATATGCTATATGTTTTACTATTAATTCTCTTATATGTTATTGTTTCATGGCTTTCACCAGGTGGATCTTAAGTTTTGCCAGCACTTAAAGTTTAGGGATAGGCACCCAGAATTTAAGCATATAGGAAATAAATACTTTAAGTGTTGTTGTAGCTTATAAAAGTATAACCAATATAACCAGAGTTGGCTGAATGCTACCCTTTCCTTCCTCCGAATGGAGGGCAGCAAAAGGCCAACGAGGGGAGGGTCGCTGTGCGAGTGCCGCATATGCCTCATATACCCACACACAAAGAAGTCCCTCAACACCAGTAACATACAGGAGGGGCTCTGCACTTGTTCTGGAACTATGCAACACCAGTGTACCCAGAGCTAGGCAGAAGCTGCTCAATGCCGAATACCCCTCTGGCCCAGGTTGTTTAAATGCCCTAGCAATTTCCCACTGAGATTAATGCTGGTAAATGAGCATTGATTTCCCCATCATCATATTAGCTCCTCCTGGAAAAGGTAGGATTGCTCAGCAGTGATGAGGAAGCCAAAAGCACCATGTAAGCCAATTGGGAAACAAATATTCAATGTGGACAGGAAATTTCTACACAGCTGGTCTCAGTGATCCCTGTAGTTGGGGCAACCCCCCCTTCCCCCCATTTAGTGGTGCTGGAGGTTCCTCACACAGACACACACACACACTTATTCCATAGGATCACTGTCCCCATGCTCTCATGGGGATGATGTGAGGGAAATGTGCTGTCCTAAACTTTGCTGTTATTTCACAGGGATATTTTCCTGTTGGAGGGAAGTATCTGGACCAATGTGATACTTTAAAGTGAAACTGTGTAATTGTTTGAGGAAGTATAATAAAGTATCATGATAAATTAGTAAATAGCCATGTACTCAAACATTGATCTCCCTCCTGTATTAATTATTACTAACTGAAATAATTCCTCGATGCATGGGCAACACTGCTGATTTCTCCACACTAACAAATGTATTGTCCAGTGGGTCAGATCCGGCAATCCTTACTCACTTTGCATAGTCCCATTAATTTAATGGAACTGCTTGCATATAGAAGGGTTGCGGACTGGACCCAATGCCTGGTAGAGATCATTCTGGGAAGCATTCACATTATTTTTAACCTTACAGGATGAAAATGACCTGTTACAAACAAACTGTCTAAGCAAACAGTCACTTCATTTATCTTCCTGCACTAAGAAAAAGCTAGTTTTGTTTTCCAGTGATCTGGTTATAAAATCTTTTGTGGCAGCTTTCTATCTGCTTTGCCTTGCCCTGTGTTTTATTCTTCCCTGTAATTTAATTGATTATTCCAGTTCAGTTGATTTATCAGACAGTGCAGGAGAGATTTTTTGCCCCTCCCTGCTTCAATCCCTCTTAAGACATGCTTTGCTTTGCATTTCTGGTAAGTATTAAAGCAAAGAATCAAATCTGAAGCCAAGTACAAATATTTTTTAAACATCTATACTTTCAAGCAAAAGTAAGAGGTAAAAAATTAAACACTAAGTGGAAACACTGATGAACTCAATAAAATTATGTTTAATATGGGGCAAATGCTATAGTCATGACTCAGGCAGAATACTGATAGAATGGGAGTTTGCCTAAGTAAAAATAGCTGTATTATCCCTAAATAAGAGCCACTAAAACATCAATTGTTTTGCAGCAATGGGTTTAGGACACAGTACTGCGACATTTTGCATTGGAAGGAAATCATTGCACTAAATTACAGTATGTTATTCTCACTGATGAGAATTACTGCAGTATGCGATGAGAATTATGAAGTACATCTATAGCAGGGGTTCTCCAACTGGGGCTCGTGACCCTTCAGGGGGGTCACAAGGTGGTTACATGGGGGTTGGGAGCTGTCAACTCCCTGCCCCCATTAAATTAAATTACCCCCCTGACACACATCATTTTTAATGTATAAGGGGAGGGTCACACTCAGAGGCTTGCTGTGTGAAAGGGGTCACAAATACAAAAAGTTTGAAAACCACTGATCTATAGAGAATAAAGTTCCTCTTTTTTGATTCCATGGGAGTTATTCCCATTAACACACATCCTGAAGTGCATGTATAATTGCCATCATAAAACGGCATTCAGCCTGAATATTATTGCAAAAAGTGATCTATTTTAACACAGAAGGACAGATCCTACATTGCTTGCATGCCCCAAGTTCAGTGATATTAATGGAACATTCAGAATGAGGCCCATAAAGAGGAGAAGATCGAGTCCAGAGAAGTCAATCTGGCCTTCCAATCTCTGGCATTCACTGGCATGCATATATATATATATATATATATATATATATATAAAAATATAATTAGATGCTCTGAAATCATAAATAGAAATATGTACTGGAGGGTGTAGTAAAGCCATCAATAAATGTGTTGTAAAATAATATATTATCCCCTACACTTCCTGGGATGGACAGAACAGAAGTCAGGTTATGGAAGGAGGCTGTCTAGTCTTCATTGCATCTTTCCTCTCTTCCCTTGGCCCACAAAGACTCTTTTGAAAGTGCCACAGAGGGATATAGGTTTTCTGTGTGGGGTTATGTTGGGCTGGTTTGGGGCTGCAGGGACAGCTGCAACAACATCACCAGAAAGTTAGAGGGCCTTGAGTGGACGGCCTGTGCCTTCAGGAAACCACAGGACTAGTGTTGAAAACCCCTGCCGTTCATAAAAACAATTTTCTCAACAGCGGCACTCCCATCTAGCACTTCCCCCCGTGGGAACAACAACAACAACAACAAATCCAAAATTCAAAGACAAAACAAAAAGACCTGAAACAAACAAATCAACAACAACAACAACAACAAAAAAAACAATCCTAAGAAAGGAGAAGAGCCAGAGACACTATAAAAACCACTAGGGACTCTACTGTTGCTAAGCTATTTCACATAGAAGATATTCAGATACTACAGTCATGGGCAGCAGTAGCAATTCTTAGATAGATCGATACATGGTTGAAGAATAAACCTGGTTTCCAGACAGAAATCCAAGGAAACTTCACAAGTCCAAAGCTGTGGTTGCCCCGCATCTACACATCAGTAACCTGCCCAGCAGAATGGTCTAGCTCATTGTAACCACGTATACAAAAACAATTTCTTAATGATTATTAATATCCTACATGAACAACATTTCATTGTTTTAAGTTTTATTGAGAGAAGATTTAATGTAATTATTTATTTAAAATAAAAGGGTTTCTTACAGATAAAAATAGTCTTTATACCAATATTTTACTTCAGTTTAACTGTCTTTCAATTCAAAGGATCCACAAAGCACCCTATATAGTAGGCACTTCATCCATCATTAAAACACAATCATCACAAACATAAAACACATTAAACACAATCATCTCTGATTTGGAGCATGAGAGCTGTTTAATATAGGTCACTGCAACACTTCACAACTTCATGATAATAAGTGAAGAAGAATACCACAGCCACTTGCACCTGCAGCGGTAAATTTCTTCTCTTATTTGTTATCTGGCCAAGACATCAGTACTAAGATCAAAATTCTTGTTAAAGTCATGAGACCTCTATTTTTACTGAATTTGTTATGCTCCTTGAATAAATTAAAATGTTAGATTTAGAATATTTAAAAAAAAAACATGCACCCAAAAACAATATAGAGTTTTGAGGGGGAGTAGAAAACTTCTGATCTATACTTACTTTAACGTTTCATTCCACCATGTGTTCCATTTCATGTCTTTTAGGGATAGACATGAGCATGATTTCTACAACTCTTTTAATTGTTATTTGTATTAAAGTAGCAGAGGCCATTCAGGAGTAAGGCACTATCATAGTGGGACCTGTGTAACTGCAAAACAAGATCGAATCCCTGCCCCCAAAGAACTTTCAGTTTAATTTTAAAAACAATGAGTGATTATAATCATCAGAGCGAGGACAACAGTAACAGTGATAAGCATATACAGTTACATAATATATAAATTCATAGGCATCCCTGACAGACAAGATGCTGGAATCTGCTGTGGTGAAGAAGAGGGAGCCATGATCACACTCACAGGTCAGGAAGATGATTTTAACCATCGCATTTTGAATTAATCTGAATGGGGGGCAAGGTGGATATTGTACAGCCAAAGAAGAGTAGGTTGACGTGATCAAGTCAGGAGATGATGAACAGTTTAATTGTGGGCATAGAGTGGAACAGCCAGATCTTTTAAATGTCGTGCAGAAATAAGCACCAAGATTTGAAAGCGCCTGGATGTGAGGAGCTAAGATAAGGGTAATTTCAATGATGAATCGAAGAATCTTCAGGGTTCCTAAAAATCACTTGTAAAAGTCAAGAGGAAAAGGGATCATTCCTTTGGTAGGATGTGACTTCAGACCTGGTATTTATTTTAATGTATTTTTATGTGGACATTAATTTGAGATGCACATTTATAGATAGCTACAAGGCAAAACCACTATCATTGTTAGCATATATTCAAGTAACTGCACGTGGGGATATTGATCATCGTACTAAACCAGAGGTGGGCAAACTACGGCCCTCGAGCTCCTGCTGGGGAGCAGGGTTAAGGGCTTGCCCCACTCCGGTGCTCCAGCCGGGGAGCAGGGTCGGGGGCTGGCCCCCCCCAGTGCATACTGTGACTCCGAACAGCTCCTGGAAGCAGCGTCATATCCCACCTCTGGCTCCTACATGTAGGGGCAGCCAGGGGGCTCCACACATTGCCCCTGCCCCAAGTTCTGCCTCCAGACTCCTGTGGACTGGGCAGCACGCAGAGCCACCTGGCCGCACCTCCATGTAGGAGCCGGAGGGGGGACATGCTGCTGCTTCTGGGAACTGCTTGAGGTAAGTGCCATCCGGAGCCTGCACCCCAACCCCCTGCCCAAGTCCAGAGCCCCCTCCTGTGCTCCAACCCGCTGCCCCAGCCCAGAGCCCCCTCCCGCCCTGAACTCCTCATTTCTGGCCCCACCCCAGAGCCCTCACCATCAGCTGGAGCACTCACCCCCTCCCACACCCCAACCTCCAATTTTGTGAGCATTCATGGCCCGCCATACAATTTCCATACCCAGAGGTGACCCTCGGGCCAAAAGGTTTGCCTACCCCTGTGCTAAACTGATACACTGTGTAACAATCCCTACTTGATTCTGGAAGGCAGTGAAAGCTAAGCCCTTTTTGGCTTCCAAACCTAATTAGACACTTACATTTTATGGCATTTGTCTTTTAGGAAAGATGAAAACATAAAAGAAGTTGTTAGGCGCTATATTTACTGAGAAGCAGGGGATCATAAAACACATGAAGCCAGTAAAGATTTTTCCTGCTATCAGAATGTATTGCTCACCCACATTTACTCCAGTGCATATGCTGGCAGATATTATGTTGAATCCTGGTGCATGACCTCTGTTGACAATCAGCACAGTCCCAAACTTAGGTGGAGGCAGGCCAGAAAATGGGCATATGCAGGGCAGCCAGGAAGCCCTATTCTCTCTCCATTTACATTCATTTTCTGGTTTTACTTTCTTATAATCCTGATATTAGGCCCAGTCCTACAGAGAGGTCCCACTGGCTTCAATGGGAATGCCACATGCAGATTGAGGCCTTTTGGCCTCACTCAACCAAACCACTATCTACTTCAATGGGAGTTTTGCATAAGGCCAAATTCTACCCCCCGGCAGAAAATCTTACAAAGGGCACTTTAAGGGGGTGTGGAATCCTCTCCGCACCCTCAGGATGTGGAGTACAAGCAGGAGTGCCAGAACCTTGGTAGAATTGGTGGGGGGGAGGGCACAAGGCCCCACCCATCTCTGTGGCCCTTCCCCCTGCTCCTCTTCTCCCCCCCCAAGACCCTGCCCCCTGGCCAGGCCGGAAGTCAGAGCCAGGCAGTGGTAAGAGCCACCTGGGGAGTCCTGGACCCTCCACCTGCCCTGGGTGGGGGGCTGGGGTGTCCCTGGCTTGTTTTCCCACCCTCTGGGGCATGCCACTCAGAGCAGGTGGAGGGTCCAGTGCTTCCCACAGCAGCCTGAGCTCCCTGGGCAGCTCTTACCACTGCCCAGATCCAGCTTCCGGCTTGGCCACGGGGCAAGAGGAGGAACAGGGATGGGGCCATGGAGAGGGGCCAGGACTCATGTCGAGGGGGGACTAAGGCCCACCTCCCTCCTCCTCATCATCACTTTTCTTCTCACAATACATTGCATCCCTGCAACCTGTGCCCTAAAGCCCTTCCTTATATACCACCACATAGCACTGCTCTGGAGATGTGCATTCTCTCTGTGTATCCTTTCACCATCCAGGAAGAATGATCAGCAGTGGTTTCTCTGTATTTGGGCTTGCCAAGCAAATAGGATATTTTGGGGGCAGAACTGCTTGATGGGGTTCACTGTAAATATATCAGTGTTAGAGCTTCTCCACCTTTGACATAGACGGGTTCATTGTAGTCCCTGCTTAAAGACAGAACTTTCAACAAACCTTCTGTCTTCTTCCAGTATACTTTGATCTGAAGGTGATTGTCTTGATAGAAAGGAGCTCCAATTTCAAGACGACGAGCCGGTCTTCTTCTTTGAAAGGGTGGAAGAGGATCAGCTAGTCCTTTCCGGGTTTTCCCAATTGGAGAGGTCTGTTCTTCTGCAACATACAACACCATCAGAAAATATCTTGGTTTAATACAGTGCAACCTAAACACTGAAGCATTGTGCTAATAGTGTTTGACAGTCAGAAAATGAAACTGACAGAAACTAACCATTCTTGTTTCATTGCCCAAACTGAGTGAAATAAATGCAAAAAATAAACAAAACATCAAGGATAAAGAAGCAAATTAGTTCTTTAATATTCTTTCAGTTTTAAGAGTATTTTAAATCTATTTTAATGTAAGAATGTTCCATAGTTCTATATTCCCTTCCTTCAAAGTTCTACTGTATTTATACTTAGATTTGATTTAATTTAATTTAATAAAAGTATTTACTACTTAGTCCTGCCATGAGTGCAGAGGATTGGACTAGATGACCACTAAAGGTCCTTTCCAGTCCTACGATTCTATAATCCTAGGAGCAAGAAATGTTGATATTTGATACTTTGAGATTCTAATGGGCATTATATGTAGTTGTAGTTTTGTATAACATTTTGGGTGCTATATTTTCAAACAGTAGTTAAATACACACAAACACAGTATACAATACACAAGTACAGTATAGAATATAACCTACAGGGTGTAGGTGCTACGTTAAAATAAATATGCCTTTTTATATTGAAACAGCTTACTAACATATGTCAGTATTTAGGAACAGAATTTAAAAATACCCAGGCATCTGCAGTTTAAAAACAGTAGTATTGTATCCAAGCTTTGAATCAACACTTTCACTACCTGAAAGTTGCAAATTCGAATTTAGGGGACAATATTTACATCTGATTATGAAACATGATGTATTTAATTAATTACAGTACTTAAATGGAAAGTAAAGATGCAAACAATCAAAAAGCTGCTGAGGAATCAACAATATATTGCAAAGAAAGTAGAGGAGACTCAGGTTTGATTTATTAACTAAAATAACTGGATAAAATGTAAATTTGAAGGTTCTGCCTTATTTACAACTAGTTCTTCCCTCTATTCGTCTATCCATTCTTGGGAACAATCAGGGGCTTGAATAAGACAATCCCTACATATCTATCACTTCAGGAAGAGGTGTTCATGTTGTATGTTTCACAAGAATGAAGCAGACAAGCAGAGTGGAATGATAAAATAATACGTTCCTGATCATGGAAAAACCCCTTAGGGTCTGACCAAAGCCCACTGAAGTCAATGATAATCTTTCCATTAACTTCAATTACCTTACTGGGCTTTGGATCAAGTCCTTTGTTTTCTGTAGTTGGTGGAACCAAAAAGATTTTCAAGATTATGAGGCTGTGGTGGGGTATCTGCCCCATACTGCCAGAAGAGGGGTTATAGCAGGCCTGGGAGGCAATACAGGAGGCAGCCAATTAGGCAAGGGATTGTAGAGACAGCCAATCGGGAGAAGGTTTAGAGAGACAGCCAATCAGGGCCAGGCTGGGCCATATAAGAAGGGCTGCTGAACAGACCAGCTTGAGTCACTCCCTGGAGTTTGAAGAGAGAGGACAGCACCATGGTCAGAGCAGTGCTGGACAGGTCAGGGGAGCATAAGTGAGCTCCTGGCCAACCCCTGCCAGACTGAGGCCCTGATACAAGGGTGGAGAAGGTGCTAGAGCAGTGGGGAAAATGGCCCAGGGAAAAAGATGGTGGGGGTTGGAGGTGTTGCAGAGCGTGACTGCCGCCCGCCCCCCACCTTTGGCCCCAGTTGCCACTGACACAGGTGGATAGACCCTGGACTGCAGCCTGCCACTGAGGCAAGTGGCTGGTCAGAGAACTGCCAGCCCTCCTGGAAGATGGGCGGGGGGGGACTGAGTGGGGCACAGCTGGATGGCTGTGTCCAGAAGAGGACACCGCAGTCCTGAGGGTGACATAGGTCCTGACAACAGAAACGACAGCAGCAAGATGCCACTAGATGAAAGCGCACTGGCAAACCAGAGCTAATTGCCAGGATGGCCAACAGGAGGTGCTGTGGTGTTGAGTGATGCGCTCCATTACAGAGGCATGCTCTAATGTGTCATAAATAGGTAAAATTTGGCTTGTCATCCTTGAAAAGTTATTTGCAGCGTTGGTCCCGTGATGTTAGAAAGCCAAGGTGAGTGAGGTAATATCTACTGGACCAACTTCTGTCAGTGAAAGAGACAAGTTTTAGAGCTACAGTGCTGTGTAGCTCAAAAGCTTGTCTCTTTCACCAACAAAAGTTGGACCAGTAAAAGATATTATCTCAGCCACCCTATCTCTCTAAATATCCTTGAAAAGTGTCTCTCTGGCAATGAGAAATTATAATATTTATTTAGCAAAAATACTCTGTAAATTAATGATATCTCCTTTAGAATCAGGCACTAGTGATATACCCTATAATGGGCACAGGCTGAATTTAAGGGAATGAAGCGCCAAATTCCCTCTGAAATTCAGCTCTGCTTTCTTAGTTTCATCGATTCCAAGGCTAGAAAGGACCATTGTGATCATCTAGTCTTACCTGCTGTATAACACAGACCATAGAACTTCTCCAAAATAATTCCTAGAGAATATATTTTAGAAAAAAAGCATCCAATCTTGACATTTCATCCAATCTTCATTTACCTCTTCTCAGTGAATTTAGAGTAGAATACTAACAAACAACAGGAAGCGAAAATAATGCTCACAACCAAATTATAGAGGCTTTGAATATCATACAGTGGTGTTTGCTGGATCACTTTACAGTGTGGGAATAAATGGTCTGGAATAGATATTTTTCTGGCATTTTACGTACTGATTACTTTCATACACAACAGCAACTACGATATATAGTGCAAAAATCTCTGGGCTAGATTCTCAGTTGATGCAAATTGATGTAGCTCCACTTAAGTCACGAATGACTAAATAACAGCTAATCATAATATTCATGCAATATTTCACTTTCCATGAATATCCTCACACACACGTGCATGCAAGCTGTTTATGCAACTGTTCATGAAAAAAATGAATAAAGAGTTGTGAATCAAAGTGAATTGAATTGATTTGTGGTCAAAATGAAATCATAGGCTTTAATTTAATTAATGTTCTTGAATATTTGTGTGCATATCTACTAAGGTCAACATTACTAAAGACAATAACAGAGAATTGAGACCAACCAGAAGTATAGCACTTGGATTTAAAAAACCCTATAAAACCAGTCAAAGCAATAGCCTAAAAATTCACCAAAGTAATATGAAATAGATCATGACTAAAAAGAAATGAGATGAGATTGATAGACTTCACAGAAATATAATCCAGTCTATTTTCTGAAGCTATAGAGGGTAAAAGAGTCCAGGAGAGATTAGACTATCCCAAAGAAACTGTAGAAGAGAATTTAAAGTTAGTTGTGGTGATGAGTGCCGTTGAAGTGAACAGTAACTGATGAAACCACAAAACTCACATATGCAGTTTAGGATAAATGAACCCCTGTTGGTAAAGATTTTGTTAGTCAGTCAAATATGATCTGCATTGGAATCTGAAAGCAGAAAAGTGTCAAAGCGTAAAAAAGGAAAGTGAAGCAAACATTCCGCCTTCCCTTCCTCCTCAGCAACACGACCTGTTAGTGAACTCAGCAGTGAGATTGCAGAGGCTCAGTGCAACACAGACTCTAGAAGCATTTTTGGGCGCTGGTGATGTGGCAACAGTGCCCAAAACAGGGAGCCAGATTCTGACGTTAGTGAAACCAGTCTGAATCCAGAAGAGGATCCACTAAACAAAAAGGAGATACTCCAGATTTACACCAATGGAAGAGAGATCACAATCTGCCCAGTGACTGTGCTGAAAACTATCTAACAACATTAAATACTAATTCATAGCATTGATATACCAACTTTCATCAAAGATCCTCAAAGTTCTTATGAAACATAACTGACTAACAAGATGCCTCTGAAGTAGACAAGTAGATGTTATTATCCCCATTTTATAGATGGGGAAAGAAGTTTCTTGTGCAAAGTCACTCGGTGAGCAAGTATCCGAGGACAGGACTTTTAGTCCCCGATCTCAGTTCAATATTCTAACTACTTGATCATGTATCATTGTGTCTATAGTTTACATGGTTAACACTGTTCTATGAAGTTTTTACTTTAATTCAAGCTCACTTGATTAGTTTCATGATCAAAATCTACTTATTATCTGCAACAGATCTGCTAAGTCTTACATAGTTGGGGTTAATTTTAAAAGCATTTTTAACCAGAATTTCACTATGATGATAATGAATTGTGAAATGTGTTTCAATTACACATTGCCAGTCCCATATTTTCTTAGAATCTTGCTCATATCAAATATTGCCACTATGAGCCTTGCTTCAGGGGACAGTAGCACAATAACTCAGAGCATTTGGCTTTTGCAGTTCTGCATTCATGCCTTTGCTATAAGACAAGCAATATTCTGCTTACATTTGAACTACCCAGTTTTGTGATCTGTTACTACAATCTGAATAACAGGTAAAGAGATTTTGCTAACAAATTCTGGGCTGATTCTGTTCCCATGAAAATAAATAGTAAAAGTTCTACTGAATTCAGTGGGAGAAAGACTAAGCCCTTAATTTGCTGTGCTTTGCTAACTTCATCCAGAGTTAGCCTAAGCATTTTCATATGTTTCAGTGTTGCCTGTTCTCATGATTTTATGGCAAGTCTCACAATATTTGTTGATTTTCTTTAAAAAGCCTTAGAATCATAATATTGTGTGAGAATCTCTGCTTTCATTTTTTAAAAAAGTAAGGCCCAGATCCTCAAAGGCAGTGATTTCAATGGGAGTTAGGCACCCAAATGCCTTTGAGGATCTGGGTGTAAGTTTCTAACCCTCATGGTTGCGGAGAAAAGCTTAAAAACATGAACTCTAACAGCTCAAAAACCGGAATGGAAAAAAAACAATCCCCCCACCCCCAAATAATTACTATTAATCTCATGATTTTTTAAGATAATCTTTAGAGCCTGGCATATACTTTTTGAAAGCTTGGGGCTGGCAGTTCTGGGGCCTGCTGAACAATTTTTCAACCCTTCCCCGTACCCACCCACATACACACACCAAGCACAACTTACTGGTACTCACAGCAATGACACTTGTATAAGCAGATTTAGCCTGAGGGCTTGAAGAAAGATAGCAAAATAATCCTTTGGGGTATATCCAAATGTAACTGACTCATTTCATATAAAAATAATGTGTGTGTGTTGCAGGCAGAAGGGGAAGGAAACTCAGTTCTGTCTCTCCCTCCTGTTTCAGGAAAAGGAAAGCACCATTGCTTATAATGGGAGTTCTTGCGTAGTTGTCAACCTTTATTTCTCAGTATACATAGAATATATCTTATTTGCATCCAAAATGGACTGAACATGCTTGCAGAGCGGTCCACCTACATTAGCAATCAGAATATTCAGTACTGGAATACAGAATGATATAAGAGTTAGAAAAACTGTTGCAATTAATTTTCATTTTGCTTATAACATAAAAGGGAAACTAATGCAAAAGGAATGAAAGATGGGGAAAGCAAAGATGGGTAAAATGGCAAACTTTGGAAACTGTGGTCTAATCCTGAAAACTATTACTGTCATAAGCATCAGTGGTTGTATTTGGTTAATCAGATGACACATCGGCAGTTGGAAGGGCAGATCAATCTTGACCTTGACCTTAGACAAATTATTATTCAAAGAGTATTTAACTAAGATTGAGTGTCACAGTATAGGCCCCTCGGGATTTGAAGAATTTTTCCACTGTATTGTTTAGCACGTGAGTTTAGTTTTAGAAAGAACTTAATACCTCAAGACTTCATCTTGAAGGTAAGTGCTGTGCATGTGATACAAGTTTGGGATTAACTTCTTGCCAACCAGGACACTGTTTTATATTTTAAGATCCTAGTAGGAGAATCAATTCTTTGTCTGAATCCACAGGATATATAAATTTGCGCTAAGATCTGAATGTATGGGCTACTTGAAGTTGCCAACATTTTAAAAACTTTTGCAAGGGAAAATTGTACAGTTAAGCCAGTGGTCTGGGATTTGCTTCTGCTCTGTTTATTGGGAAGTTTAATGTGTATTTCAGGGAATTTTAGCACTAATATAACACTATGACCCTGATCTTGCAAATATGCACATGCTTAACACGTTTATTTTTTTAAGTAATTTTCAAAACAGGCAAGGTAGATAAGACTTATTATCCCCAATTTACAGATGAGGAAATGAAGACAGAAAACTTAAGTGACTTGACCAAGACCACAGAGGCATGCTATAATACAGCCACTTATAATGGGTGATTTATTTATTTTTTGAAATCTGAGAAATCATCAGTTAAAACAGAGCGTAAGAGGACTTTGGATGCAGTTACTTACTATTAATAGTTGTTTGAGTTGAGCTGAAATAGAGAGACACCTTGGCGCTTTTTAGTCGTACTTGTCCCCAGTATGTTACTGCCTGCAGTTCCACCATGTAGTTGCTGTTGGGTTGCAGTCCCTCCAGGACCACATAATTTTGGGACTATAGTGAAAGAGAATATACACGCAGAATAGTTATGGGATTGCTGGCTCTTATTAAATTAAAAGCAGGCCTGTTGTCTTAGGCACACAAAATTCTTCTTGGAATGAGAAAGAATTTATAAATTTCACCAGAACTCAACTTGCTTTCTTCTTTGATTTTTATTTCATACTCTCTTTCATTTGGACTCTGTTCTGTGTGTAGTTTTTAAAATGCTAAACTTAGTGATGTCTACAGAACTTGCCTGTCTTTAGTAAATATAGGCATCTGCTGTTTTAAGCCAAGACTAAATTTCTTTTTATATGTATAACCAGTTTTTCTGATGCCAAAAAGATTTTGGCCAGTGAAATCTAAACTTTGTGTTTCCCAGCCCCTGGACAGACTCAATTAGCTAAGCAACAGGAAGCTTTGTCTAGAGACAGCTAGTCTGAGGACAGATAGAACATACTGTGCAGTATATTGAACAATATTTTTCTATTTGCTTCTGTTGTTGCTAAAATACCAACAAGAGTGCTTTTCATCTTTGTTAGAGAAAGAAAAGAAACAAACAAACAACCCACAACAACTCAGTTCTCCAATGTCACCGCATGGAGAGGCTCATGAACTGGATTTTCATTCTCTAGTTAACAATCCACAAAGTAAAACAAATCCCATAAGACTGCAAACAAGAGACATAGCCTTTCTGAATTCTTTGCATTTATTTATAGATTTATTCCTAAAAATGCACCATTGTATATTTCGTCAAGCACAAATTTGACTCTGCTTTTTAACTCTGAATTCCTTTCAGAGTAACAGGTTTCAGAGTGGTAGCCGTGTTAATCTGTATCAGCAAAAATAATGAGGAGTCCTTGTGGCACCTTAGAGACTAACAAATTTATTTGGGCATAAGCTTTCGTGGGCTAAAACCCACGTCATCAGATGCATGAAGTGGAAAATACAGTAGAGAGGTATAAATACACAGCATATGAAAAGATGGGAGTTGCCTTAGCAAGTGGGTGGTCAGTGTTAACGAGCCAATTCTCAACAGTTGACAAGAAGGGAGGAAAAATAACTTTTGTAGTGCTAATGAGTTCAATGTAATCAAGGTGGCCCATTTCAAACAGATGACAAGAAGGTGTGAGTATCAGCAGGGGAAAATTAGTTTTTGTAGTGACCCACCCACAAGGTGCCACAAGGACTCCTCTGAATTCCTTGTTACTTGTCTAGCTTTCTTGTGTCAACTAGGAGTGGCGTGTCAACCATGCAGTGTCATATTTAACACCAAATAGTATGTTAGTACATCTAAAAATATTGCAAATTAACAATCATTACTTGGTTTGTTCTGAGAGCGATTTATAAAATTGATTAAGCCTCTTGATTTCCCCAGTTCATGTAGCGGCATTGTTCATTGTAAAATATTGTAGGCCAAATTCTCTGCTGGCAATTCCACTGACTTCATATAGATTTAGTCATAAAAGCATGGACTGGGTTACTTCTAAAAGCAAAATTGGTTAAAAAGTTTGAGTGATCTTATCAAATCAGGGGAATACATCTCTCCATGTCTAGAAATGTGCAATTTTGGTTTTTGGAAAAGTTGTTCTAATATTTAATGGATCATTGATTGGAACTGACTTCAGTGGAGTTCCATCAGGGAATTTCCCCCTTTACTACTATCATTTTATAGTTTTCACAGTATGCTGTAAAAGAACAAAGAGATACTTCTCCTCAGAGTAAAAGTAAAGTTATTCTAGGGGCTAATCTCTGCTTTTGGATGTATGTGCTTGGTTGTCATAAGACATGTTCACAGCTCTCATTGAAGCCTAAGGCCAGAACTTGGACCTACTAACATAAAAACGTGTCATCTTGTATGATGGAAAACTGAGATAATGATACTTAATCCTTTGTAAAGTTCTTTTGGATATAAGAGCAAGGTTTTATTTATTATCTGTTTTTAAAACATCTTGATGTAATACACTTTCTACTCATACATCTAAAGTGGTTTTAATTCAAACTAAGGATCCATTTCTATTTCAAATTTCCTTCCTTTTGTGATTTAAAGGACAGCCTTACTACATACCTGGGTAGGGATCCCTGGGATTGGGGCCTCTTTGGTTGAAGATCTCTGACCTATAGTACTTTACCTGGGAACTTCAGACTTCACTACCTGCCTTTTATATGCCAGCTCTACTCCTGTGTCACCCAGTGGAATACACAGTGGTTATAAGAAAGCAGAGATACCCTGGAATGCTACCCTCATTTTCAATGTGTTTTTAACATGGGGCTTTGAAAGTGAATTTTTAATTGAAGAACACCACATAAAACCAGAGTCTCTGGTCCACTAAGTCCACTTTATGTCATGTAAAACATGGCTGGAAATAGCTAGTGAACTGCCCTTGCATAGGGGAACTCTCTGCTGGTGGAACTCTGGTGCCCCCCAATCTGCAGTGTGAAGGGAATGGGGCATGTGTCAATGGTGTTCCAGGGAGTGATTCCAGGGAAAAGAGCTCCATTATGCGTGATCCTCTGTCATAGCGGAAATTAGAGTAGGCCCCCTGCTGCTTTCACTTCCACTAGGGCCAGGTGGCTGAGGATCAGAGAGCTGAAATCACCTCCTTGTGGCCCAACACTCTGCACTACGTTCTCAGATGTAGTGAAGAATCAGGAATGTAATATATTGCTAGTATGTTGCTCTTAATGTAACTAAGACAAGAGTCTGTCCCATGGCCTTTAGTGGTTTCTATTTCTATTACCTATAAAGCTATTTATAAAAAGAAAATGCAATGTGCCTAAGGGGATTACGGCAGCTAGTTTTTCGTTAAACCAATGCGTTACATATCAATTCAGAAGCTGACATTAATCTTTTCCTATGGAGATATTTCAGCGTATTGGTACAGTAGGATTATTTAAGAAGGATTTTGTTATTATCTTAGACCTACATGGTAACTAACCCATCATAAGTTTCTCTGATATGAGCAAACATCACTTCCAGAGTTCCCTTCATATAATGAAAACTATGCTGTAGATGACATTTTATTGAATGAGCATTCCATCATTCAGAGGCTTCCAGTAAAATAAGCCTTATGTCAGAGAAATAATTAGTGTTATATATTAATTGTACATCTACAATAGATTCCAGTTTATCTGGATTTAGACACTTAAAATATTTCCATCTGTATATATGGTTCAATTCTGCTGTCAATCAACACTTGCTCCTCCCTTTGACTTCTACAGAACAATAGCAATGCTTATTTCTAAAGAAAACTGGCTATAAAACTATCAGAGTGATCTTCTTGTAAATTAAAAAGGAATACACCTTTCCATCCTATTTATTTATGTGACTTCACATTTATTTGGTACAGCACAATTTTGTTTTTTAAACCAGAAATATGTTTTCATATGCCATGACTGAGTAGGAGCATTTGTGCCTCATTTTCCAGTTTGCTCCTTACCCCATCAGTAGTCTTTCTTCTTTTCTTCTTAGCTGGGATGACAGACTTGCTGCTGACTGTCCAGCTCCAGAAGACTTTGTAGTGATGCACTGGGATATCAGGTTCTTCCGGGAGATCCCAAACAATCCTCACAGTTACACTTCCATCACTATTTGTAGTGGAGTTGGCAATTCTGAGATTAGCTGGGGCTGGTGGAGCAGATGGGTCTGGAGTAAACAAAAACAAACCCCCCCCCCCAAGAATATGAAGTAATATGGATTAAGTAAAGATGACCTTTCTCAGTAACTATTCTACAGATTTAACTGCTGAACTCATAACACCAGCTATCATCACAGTTTGCTTCATTCTTAAGAAACAACTGAATATGTTTCATCAACTTTTGTAAATTATACCACTTGGAATCCAAACGCTTTTCAAATGTACATTCTGGGATTAGGTTTAGTTGTGCCATTATTCTGCAAGTCTTGTTGAACATTTATTATGATGTTCAATAAAAAAAATATATTACAGATTTTACTTCTGGCTGAGATGAAAAACACATGTAAGGAACTGTATAAGACAAAAATGTTTTATAGATGGTCCAAGAGAAAAATTAACTTCCTTCCAGGAATGAAGAGTAGAATACTGAATTTTTCTTTTCAGTATCCTAAGGGAATTCTCAGGAGATAAGATCTATGTATGCCCCTATCTGTCCATCCTTCCAGGTTCTCATATCAGTGCCCAGCACCATAGTATTTGAGCATTTCCTTAGAGTAAAAACAACAAAGATACATCTCTCTTCCTTTCCTGCCAGCCAGAGGGAGTCCAAACCCAGAAAGCTAATAATACTCTATATGCTCATCATTATAATCTATGCATTCTATTTCAAATAAATAAGACCAATGAACAAATCCTTGCATCTTACAAGGCCTACTATTTTAATTTCTGGTAAGTAATGTGGATCCTGCAACTGCCTCTGTATTTGTGGAACCAAGAACCATCTCAATGATTTATATAGCCAACACGATTCTAATGTGCCTATCACCTTAAAATCTAGGCAGCAATTCAAGGATCTCAAAGAGTTTTATGAATATAAATTAAGTCTCACAATACTTTGAGGTAGGGAAGTGCTATTCTAGCCATTTTATAGATTTGGATTTGTAATACAAATAATTTAAATAATTTAAAACAAAAAGACAATTTTAAAAATACAGCCAAAAAACAGCCTCCCCAAAACCCGAAAATAACCACAGAAATAACTATAACAATCCTTCCAATATTGTCACATTCCTTTCTCTCCAAAAACATCCTGAGTAAAGAGGGCATGCCTCAAGATTTACCTCAAGGTCAATATATGGACTATTCCTCACCACGCAGGAGAGTGAATTCAAAAGCTGAATTCAAAAGCTCAAAGCATGTCCTACCAACACCACCCCCAATTTTATGCAGAGGAGGCGTCCAGCATTGGCAGTTCTGCTGTCTGCAACTAGGACAGTATGGCACGGAGAGAGTGGCAAACTATGGCCTAGGCCAGGAAGTCAGTGACAGATCCTGGAAGAGAATTAGGAGGAGGTCCTGATTAGGAGGACCCTATACTACAGGTTGGGCTGATAGCAGAGCTTATTATTAAGCTTGCCTGACACTTCCCATTATAAGCAATTAAAAAGTAGGATCTTATAACTTTCCCAAACTAAGTGTTTGGGCTGAAATTTTCCATGTGAAGTGTCTGCCTCAGCCTGAATAGTTTTGCGAAATTTCAGCCCAAATGGTCCAGATGTTTCCAAGATTGAGACTAGGGGAAAATACATTGTTTAACCCTTGTTAAACAATTCTGGTAATCTTTTCTTTGAAATGATTTCTTTGAACTCCCAAAGAGCAAGTGATCATGTTTGTGCTTAGGGTGGCAGTGGCTCAGAAGTACATTCCCTATAAGGTGTGCCCTAGGTGCTCAGGGGCAGTGTAAGGCCTAGCACTGAAAATGATAGGAGGGAACCGGTCTCTCCTGTACATCCAGTGACACTCCTATTGGCACCCAGGCAGCAAGAATAGTGAAGTCATATGATTTGAATTCAAAAGATAACCTTAATTCTGACATTTCCTATCTGTGCAACCTTAATTTGGCTCCCTTGTGTGTATGCATTACAAGATAGTTTTTAATTACATGATCATATACTGTTGTTTCCACAGGACTCCTGCCTCAGTCAGTGTACAGGATGGTTCTAGACTCATAAAACCCTTGGTATTATCTCCCTTTATTCTCTGAGGCACAGAGAGATTAAAGTCAAAAGTATCCATTAATTTTGGACGCCCTATTTGAGATACCTATGAACTATTTTTCACAGTACTTAGCATCACATAGTACCTTATAACTTCACAGCACAACTCCCATTGACTTCAGTTGCAGCTGTGAATGCTCAGCACTTCTGTAAACCAGACCCCAGAGTCTCAAGTCAGGCAGCCAGAAAATGAGGAACACACAATTAGTGACCACCTGTGAAAAGTTTGGTTTAAGTGATTTGTCCAGCATCACATAGGAACTCTGAGCCACAGGGTGGGATAAAATCTAATTCACCAGGGCAGCAATCAGCTCCCTTAACCAGAAGGCCCTCCTTTTTCTTCCTGCAATCCCATCTCATTCACTACACGCTTCCCAACTTCTGCAAGGGTTAGGGCAACCATATTTCCCTATACTGAATACAGGACACGAGGTAACTTACTCGTATTCAAACAACTTCAACAGCAATCAGAACTATGCAGTACAAGCATTCAAATTAACATCGAGTTGACAGAGCACCTGTTAAAAAGAAACACTGCATAGTTGGATTCTTTTTATTTACCTTCCTTAAGGCTTTAGGGTTCACACAGGGAGGGGTCACACACACACACTCTCCCATACCCCTCTCTCACACAGTGGGGTGACTGACCGATGCAACTCTTCCTGACCAGTGCTCTCTTCCCTACATGCCTGGCTGGGCCCCTGGGACGGACCTGGCTCTCTGGTTACCTGGCACCGCATCTTCCATCTTCACACAACGTGTGTGTGTGGCGGGGAAGCACGCAGGATTCTATGATAAGAATGTGGCCAGCAGCAGCCTTTCGGCACCGTGCGGGAGGGAAGGGATAGAAGTGGTTTCCAGCTGCAAGAGGCGGGAGGGGGAGAATGAATGACCTGGCCCATGTCTTTCCAGAGTTCATCTCTTCTCCCCACATCCCCTTGGCTGGAAGCAGCTTGTCCCTTCCTGCCCGCAGTGTCAAAAGGCAGCTAACACCTCCAGGCTGCTGCTGGCCACTGACATAATCCAGCCGCCTCCTGTCCCCCGGCTACAGTGTGGGCAGAAAGGGGTTAATGCCCTAAGGATGCATTGTGCACCAGGGCCCAGGGAACCTGACTGCAAGGGCTTCAGTAAACCCAGTCAGAAGTGGCTCAGCAGGTGAAGGTACCTAGGGGATGGAGCAGCCCTGTGCTCCCTGAGATCAGGACCCAGTGTGTGTGTGGTGGGGGGAAAAATGGGTGAAGAGGGTGCTAAGTCCCTGCCCCAGGGGTTGTTGTGGAGCCTGCAGGTTCAGGGCGGGAACAGGCTGGAAATCGCTTCCCCCCACCACTCCAGAGTTTAGCTGAGGGTGGATAGGCTCACCCGTGCCAGTGCTGTGCGTGGCTTTGGCACATGCAGGGCTCAGCTCCTCCTGGCCAGCGCCCCGGCCAGAGGGTCTTGGGCTTTCCCGGGGCACTGGGCCAGCTGGAAATGGGACGGGGGCAGGGCCCTGCAGGCCAAGAGCCGGCACACAGTGGGGGCTGCACTGACGGACCAGCAGGGGGAGTGGCCGGCCCTGCGTACTACGTCTTCGCCACACCACAAGCCTTGCATACCCACCCCCTTGTCAGCCACTGCACCCCCACACACACCGCTGGTGGGCGGGCGGCTGGTGAGCAGGGATCAGGCTAGCAACAGGACCCGCCAGCACTGATGGGGGGAGGAGGGAACTGAAAATATGGGACAATTTGCCCATTTTTAAGAAAAAGTCGGGCTACCTGCAGGAGGGCTTAAATATGGGACTGTCCCATTAAAAACGGGACATCTGATCACCCTAGCTGGGGTCCTACACAAAACAACTTCCTTTACTACACACCCCAATTCATCTCCAGAGCAGGTCCATCCTGTGCACTGAATGAGGCAGAGATCCTGTGGAAAAAAAAGTGTGTGATCGTGGAATTAAAGACTGTGTCATAATGCATGGGCACAAGGGGACTGAATTAAGGGAAACGACATCGTAATGAAGATAATTGACTTATACAAGGAGTGAATTTGGCCAATATTTTAAATGGCAAACTCTAGTAAAACAAGACAATTTTTCCTTCGTTTTTTATGCTTGTTCTAGCCCAACATCATCAGCATCAAAACACTATGGAACTGTAAAAAGAGAAGTTCTTGATCCAGAGTAAAGCAGTGAAACAAGAAAGATTTACACAAATTTAAAAGCATATCAGCTAGAATAACACAGTTTGCCAAACGTCAAGGTATATTACTAGCTTATAACAAACAAAGTAATATGTTTGAAAAGACTCATTTTGCACGTGAACTGTAGGCCTAATGAACCATCCCTTATTAGCAGAAATAAAGCTGGAGGTGTGTAAAAGGGACACCAGACATTCATTTACTGCATGATTCACCTGAGTGTTTTTATAATGGTAAATGAGCTGTTAAATGAACTTTCCAGGCACAGAAAGTTCATCAGATAATCCCCAGGATAAATGGTTTTACTGAAAAATTCCGTCACTTAGGGGATGCAAACTGACATGATCACAATTAATAAGGACAGCATTTCCTATTTAAAGACTAGCAGATGTGAAATAATGAATGGCTTATTAATGTCACTAAAAAGGAATTTCAAATAATAATGGCTGCTCCTGTTCCTCACATATTTCACTCAACCACATTTTTGGTTATAAAAATTACCAAGCATACTTGAGTTATTGGACTTGGGCAATTCAAGCTGACTTTCCCCAGTAATGAGGATTCCTCATTTCTTCACGCTTGCTCAAAATCTTTCAGCTCTCTTGGAAACCAGTTTCCTTTTTTCCCTCAGGTGAAGTGTTGCCCTTATAGTCACTTCCTTAACTGTGAAGTATCCACTGCCTCAGTCTTAAGTGCATAATTAATCTAGCTATGTATATTGGAAGAACAACTATGAGTGATGTATTTCCGTAGTTAATCTTAAACTAATGTCGGGGACTGTGCTCTAATATAGTTTATTGTCTACTTTCTACATATGTTAAAACAATCTGTACATGACAACTGTCATATCACAAGGAAATTTATTGAAATCAATTAAAATATATGGTTCACAAATATACGTTTCATGATTTGAGTGCTATGGGCCAAATTCTGAATTTGTTACTAAGGACAAATATTTGATTGACTTAAAGTTTTCGCTATTTATTTGTAACTACATATTTTGTAGATTGTATGGTGGTGTGAGAAACAAATGTTTTATCAGCATGAATGCTGGATGCCCTCCAAGGCACTATGATAATACCAATAAATCAACATCATCATCATCATATTGCCCATGATGGCAAAGCCATAGGTGAATTATACAGGTCATCTCATGTGAGTGTCAAGTAAACCACATGACACCATTATGTATATATTACAGAAGAATTATTTTAAGAGTATTTTAAACAGTATGTCTTTGCAGGTGGAAGGATACAAAAAAGTTATTGAGGCTATTTTTTCATCCCTTTACCTATAAAGACTGGTGGCTTCGTTTTTATAGTGCAATTGTAGAGGGCTCAGGGAGCTCATAAAAAATTCTAAAAATGAACTGAAATAGCTTCTCTAGATGTATAACTCTGACAACTTTAAAATCTGTCATCTCGGGCTCATTAAGGGCTAGAAACAAGTGCTGTGTGTCCTTTTGGGAAGCTGGGACTCTCCCCTTCCCAATTGGATAAAGCTTCTGCTTTTAGCCTGGCAGGACTGCTGGTAATGGATATTTTTATGTATAGAAAAATGCCCGGTACCCAAAACTGAATCTGGTCAATCCTGTAAAGTGACTATGTCGTTTTTTCATATACCACCTCCTGGGAACTTTCAGGAAACCTGAAATGTCCCTATTTTTTTTTCATTTCATCAGTGAAAACATATGGGGTGAAATCCAGGCCCACTGAAGCCAAAGGCAAAACTCCTATTGAATCACAGGGTCGGGATTTCACCCAGAGTATTTTTTATAACTACAAAACCCTGGTGGAAGACATTGCTATACCAAGTAACATTTGCTCTGGCTTTACCGAAACCAACACTCCAGCTGGACAAACATGCACCGTGATGAAAAGCATTTGGTAAGAAGTGAAGAGTTGAATGGGAATAGATGCTACCAGAGCTGTTCTTTTGCTGAAATGGAATGTTAACACCATTCTTCAGAGTTCCATGAAAAACTCATTCAGACCGCTAAGTCCTAGATCCTAACTCCATTTAGGTGCCTAAATTCCTTTGAGGATCTGATCCTACGTTCCTTGAAAAAATTCTTCTTTTCTAAGGGATTTATATGTCACCCTTCTGAGTCACATGCCAGCAGTAGTGACAACACCACATATTTTCAGAGTATTGTCTTTTGTGTACCTATTTGTGGTCCTAAAAAAAAAATAAACGGAGGTGACATTTTTAATTTTTATCATCCTGGACCTTGGACTTTTGGTTGGAGAAATTTCACATTTGAGGGAGAAAGAGGTAAAAATTCTCTAGACTGGTGATTTTTAAAAAAAATCTAGCACTGTTTGAAGTTACTTAAAAATTTGGACTATTAGAATAAATCCTGTGAAGACAGATTAGCAGGCGGAAGGCAATATGAATACTGTTTGTTTGGACAGTAGCAATAAAATATTGCCTGGAGGTGGGGAATATTTCCTGAGATTGTGATGTAGGTACAGAACTCCAGCTGGTATAAATTGTCATACCTCCATTTAAGTCAATGGAGTCCACTGAAATTAATGGAACTATGACAATTTACACCAGCAGAGGATCTGTTCCATTTTATTTAAAGCTAACGTATCATTACTTTCTCTAATGTCTTTACATGCAAATACTGGTACCTAATTTTATTTATAGACATTTCTATGACACTCATCGCCACGACAACTGACAAAACTACCTCCATAAAAGTCTAAATATTTGGGAATCTCCCGTTTTTCTGTGATTTAAAAGATTTTTATTTCAGACAAAAGTCACAAGTGAGAACCAATAGAGGATAAGCCAGACATAGTGTACTGTGGACACAAAGAAAGTGTCGTGAAATTTCTTAAATATCAAATACAGAACATTGTAATTAACCAACCAGAGTGTTCTTCCCTAATAATGTGTTCCCCAATTATCTGATAACACTTTTTTCATATTCTTTCTTTTACTATTGCATTATTGAATGAAAAAGTTGTTTCTACCGGACACTGACAAGTCATATCATGGTTTGTACATCAAGGCAAATGCTAGTGGCAAAGAAATTTTGTATCAAAATAATGCAAAAAGCTTATAGAGTTCTACAGAAACAAAATACTGATTAATGTGACTACGGTGATAACCTGTTATCATATTTTACCCAAAGGGTAAAAAAGCCCCCCTCTCCTCCCCACGTGCTGGACTGACCCGACCCCGATCCCACCCCGCCCCGTTATCTGCCTGTGCGGGGCTGGCCTGGCCCAGCCCAGCCGCTCTCCCGAGCCCTCCCTCTCACACAGGGCTGGCATTGCTGCTTGCCCCCTCTCTCTCCTGAAGGTTCCTCTGCGCCCTGCTAGGGGTCACACCCCACTTTTTTGCCAAAACTGTGGATTTGTCCAGTTTGCTCTTGCCAACTGATCATCAGTTGGCAAGAGCAAGTGGGACAAACGCCCAGTTTTGCCAAAAAAGTTGGGATGGCCAGGACAGGGCTTAAAAAAGGGAATGTCCCGGCCAAAATGGGACATATGGTCGCCCTACATGTTACCTTATAGTTACACTTCATTAACCCCTTTTACTGATCACCTTAAAATATAAATTAGTTAGGTGCACTTTGTCTTGATACCTTTTTCGAAGATGACACTATTTTATAATTCCAGTTCTGGAGTTTCTCAAATGCTTATTTTTGTTACTGTTGTTGTTGCAGAGCCATGTGCTTACCTGAGGGTACAATCATATCTTTTGGTTGCAGAAACATTGATATCAGTGTTTGCAACGCTTTCCTTTGTGGTTAGTACTGTAGTTCAAGTAAAAAAAAAACCATCATATATACTTCAATTTGGCACACAGACCTGTCCTCGATCTGGAAATAATTCTGGGCTAAGCAACATGACAAGTAAATCACTTCTCACCTCAAGAAATGATAGCTTCATTAGGTCAAGGTTGAGGTCACCGTCACAGCACATTGGGCAAATACTGCATTTGTCTGCACCATATCTGGCCTGTGTATCCCCAAAGAAGTTAAATTCCTGTGTTGCTGGTTACTCTGCCATCACATGCAAAACTTTGTCCCCATATCCCCCAAAAGAGGAATTCTTGCTGTTTAACTACCTCCTCCCCCATATCCTCGACAATTTTAAAAAAATAATAATGTATTGCTATATTAATTATCTTTAGTATATTGAAAACCACCTTACATCCAAAAGCACTTTGCAACCTTAACAAACCAATACATACAAACTATGCAGCGGGATCATTTAATCCATTACCAAAATGCAACCATTTCTTGGTCAAAACTTGGAAACTGCTTAATGTGTAATGAGCATAATGAATAAATGAATTCTACTGTCTGCCATAATGTAAAAAGGACACTAGAACTTGGAATTCTCCTTCTGACTTGTAATAATCAGAGCAAGTTTGGTTCTAATTTAGGATCTTTTTTCACTTCACATATTATATAAAATGGATCACCAAACACTGTCTTTTAAACATTTTACCTTATAAGTCTTTACAAAACTGTTGAAGCTGCATCACAGACAAGTTTCTAGCTATTAAACAGTTCCAAGGCATATGCCGAGGGATCCGTTTTGCCCATTGGAAATGGCACACATAAACCAGCTGTGCAACAGTATAAAAAAATCATTGGTCTCATAGGAGCAACAGAAGGAGTTTTATTGCTGGGAGTGGGTGTCTGTTCTGGTTTTACTAACACTCAGTAATGTATGCATGAAATCACATCCAGTATGGTACTAATGTGCTGTGAAAACAACGTTGTCTGCTTCCTTTTTTTTGGTAATTTATACTGTGTATGCTAGTAACTGCCTTCATGCTGAAGACAAAAGCCTCTAGCAGAGGGAGAGTGTTTTGGCTGTTTGTGTGTGTTTGATGACCTATATAGCCTCTTTTTGCTTAGGAAAATGGCACATTAATCTAGGAATAGGCTTGAAAAATAAATGCATTACATGACAATGTTTAATGTTGATCCCTCCAGTTAACTGCAGACCCTGTTCTTGAGAGACTAAACCTCCATTATATACAAAGCTGGATTAGGTTAATACTACACGACTAGAGCCTCAAAACACTGACCCAAATGCACTTTTGTTACTTCTGAATAAGTGAATTTCATACTGTGTCATACTAACAAGTCATATCATTGGCATCAAGCACCTTTCAGGCAGGTAACTGATCATCCACACGAGTTGGAGTTGGGCACAAGTAGCTTTCTGCAATCTTCTGCACCCAGACAGACACAGTAATGGAGCACAGGGATTGCTGCCTCCCAAGGAGCCCTCCTCCTTCCCATTCCAGAGCCCATTGGCACAGATTGGGGAATAGAACCAGTCAACGTGTGAGGGGAAAAAAATGATTGTTTTTTTGTTTATGATTTTGTTTATTTGTGAAAATCTTTTGTTTTGGAAAATATTAGCCGCTCAAATGAGCAAAAGATTGCAAAAAAAGTAAGTCAAAAATTCAAGATCTCTAAATCAGCTCTCTTGGGGAGCATCATTCTGATTGTTATTATTTGTATTGCAGCACCCCAGTCATGGACCGGGACCCCACAGTGCTAAGTGCTGTACAAAATGACAGTCCTTGTCCCAAAGAGCTGGGCATTCTCTCACGCGGACAAGTACCTCAGGGAGGATTTTTTTTTCTTTCTGTGGCACAGTCCCTTAAGGAGTTCCCCCTGGGGCAGTGCAGCTTGACTCCACTTCCAATGCAATGCCATGCATATTGGCCACACTTGAACCCTTTATCTGAAAAAAAAAAAAAAAAAAAAACAAGCACACAAAAAACAGCTGCTCCTTTGTAACATTCTGAATATTTTATGATTGTTGTTCTCTACAATGAGGTCACTGATTATCTGAGTGTAATAAGAAGTATTTATTTATATAGTGTTATAAACAAATAAGTGAGCTCATGCCAAACTACCAAGTTCCTGTCCTCAAATCCTTACAATATAAAGGCAGCAGGGACTACACTGTGTTAAAAAAAATCAAACCAAATAGACTCAGAATGGTCTAGAGCAGGGGTTCCCAAACTTGGTACACAGCTTGATTAGGGTAAGCCCCTGGCGGGCTGTGAGACACTTTGCTTACCTGAGCATGAGCAGGTATGGCCGCTCACAGCTCCCATTGGCCGGGAACGGTGAACTGCGGCCACTGGAAGCGGCCTACCTGCGGACGCTCAGGTAAACAAAGTGTCTCGCAGCCCACCGGAGCTTACCCTGAACAATCTGCAAGCCAAGTTTGGGAACCCCTGGTCTAGGGTCATTATCATTGGAACGCTTCATGAAATAAGCAGTTTGTTGTTGTTTGGTTTGGTTTTTTAAGAACAAGAAGATGGAGAACACCAGGGGGCACTGCGACTCAGGTGGATGCAGTTTGCTTGAACTCTGAAGTGTCCCCCGGGGAATCCCCAAACATGGTCCCCTAAAGCCCCTAAGAAATATTGCACCCAACTATTGTGATCCCCAAGGTGCCCTCTAGCACCACGTTATCTTCTCCATCCAAAAGCACCAAAGAAAGAAAGAAAGAAAGAAAGAAAGAAAGAAAGAAAGAAAGAAAGAAAGAAAGAGAAGATCCGCCTGCCTCCCTTCTACAAACAAGATGGTGCCTGAGCCCGATGGAACACAGGTGATAACTATACTGCAACAGGTGACCATGGATACTGTTGAAATTAAATCTACATTTTCCACCCTACAGGCCACCATGACTGAAATTGAGAGTGCACTACAGCTGTAACCAGAAGGATGAATGAAGCAGAACACAGAATTTCTGAAGGGAAAGATGATTTCAGAAAGAACAAATTACAGATTATGAAGAACTGTTATGGTATCAGGACCATTAAGACCAAGCTATTGGATCTAGAAAGCCACTCACAATGATGTAACATCAGGATTGTAGGTGTCCCTGGGGGAATAGACAAGTAAACCCTCCATATTTGTCCCTAAACTACTAAATTGTTGTATCTGTCAGTAGAGTTTTGGTTTGATATACAAGGGGCACACCAGACCCTTGCCCCCAAGCCAGCTCCAGGAAGTCAGTCTGGAGCATTGATTGTGAAGTTTACCACTAAGGGACTTATCTTGCAGAAATCCAGAGAAAAAAAAAGCTGTTATAGGGAGAACCAGCAATTAAAATACTGCTCTTTCATGATTATGCCTGTGATGTGGTTGCAATGATGTCAGCTTTTAACCAAAAAAAACCATTGGCCAGGAAGATGGACTTGAAGTATTTTGTTAATTACATGAAAACACTCCATATTAACAGTGGTGAGAAGACAGTATCATTCAGTTCCCCTCAGCAGGCAGAAAAATGCAAGCTCTTTTCTTGCAAGAGGAGACATCTACGGAATGATCTGATTATACAGAATTTATGTTTTGCTCTCTGAGATCTTATATGGCTGCTCTAAAAATGTTGATGGACAGTGGTTGATATTGATGTTAGTTCTTGTTTTTTCTTTCTCTCTGGAGTTGAAGAGTTAAAGGGTTATTATCAATTTACTACCTATTGCCTTAACTCATGGGAAAGGAACTACAATGTAAAATTTATCATTTCATTAGTTTATATATATAAAATCATTGTTTTATTAGATGGTGCTTCTTTATGGACTAATGTATCAAGATTCTATTGGTAATAAGGGATTACTATATTAATGTTTGGGGTCCCAGGGGCTGTGAAGATCTCCAAGTTTCATCTGATCCAGCAGCCCCCTCTGGGTGTCAAGTGTGTGTTTTTGGGCTGTTTACACAGATTCTTCTTTTTTGATTGTATAGTACTAATGTGTATTTCTCTCTCCACTATCTTTTCCATGTTATTTTACTTATTTAATTTCTCTGCCACCATCCTGTTACTGTCCCATGGTAGGAATTTCATTCCTACTCTTGTAGAATAGGTACTGGGAAGTGACAACCTACCCCTAGATTATATAACTTTTGCTGCCCAGCTATGCAAGAACTATATGGCACTCAGGAAATGTTGCTATTTCATTTATTCACAAAGTGACCTTATATTTTACCCAGTATATTTTAACAATGATGGCTCTGATAATTAAATGTGTCTCCTGGAATTTAAAGGATTTTAATAACCCCGTTCAAAGAGGGGAAAAAAATACTCAATGCTTAAAAAAAGAGAATGTTGCCTTTGTTATGCTCCAGGAGACACATCTGACAGAACATGAAGCTTGTAAACTGAATAAAGCTTGGGTAGGCTTCTCAGTTTCTGGTTTGCTTTTATTCTAAAGCTAAGGCTGTTGTCATACTAATACATCAAAAGTTTAATATTAATATTCTGAGGATAATATCTGACAGTGAGGTCAGATTTGCTGTTCTCATGGACGAAATTGGTAATTCTAAAATCATCTTTGCCAATCTCCACAGGACAAAGCAGGATGATCCCAAATACTTTCATGAGTGGAAATGACATGGGCCTCCATCCTATTATTATAGTTGGAGACTTTAATGAAACTCTAGATCTAGTCCTTGATAAATCTTATAAAACCACTAATACTTATCAGGTACTTCATACATACATGGTTGATTTAGGCTGATTTAGACAAGATGTGAGGAAATTGGGCAATCCTATAGCCAAAGACTATAGGGTTTTGTTTTTTTCTTCAGCTCATCCAACAAATTCAATATTGGACTATTTCTTATTGGACAAGATGATTAATTCTGTCACCGATTGTGGTATTTGTACTATTATTATATATGACAGTGTTCCTATACATATGTCTTTCTTATGGAGGGAGACATAAAATATTTCAAAATAAATACCCAATAGCTGAACCAATCCGCTGACCACTAGGGTTATGTAACAATTATTTCATTCTAGACATGTTTCATCTTACTGGACTTGTGAATGTGGCACGGATGTTGTCACAGCCACAAAAAGTGCCAGCAGCCCTCAAAAATTATATAAATTCCTGAAGAGAGGTAAATTTGACTATGGAGTTGATCAGCTAACTATTCTCTACTGCTTGCATGACAATTCACATTTCTTTGTTGAGGGCTGCAGTTTAGCCTTGAAAACAGTTACTTGTGAGGGTTACAGTAACCTTTTGAACAAGGTTGATTATACTTTTTGCTGCTATAAAGATGCAAATTATTTTAGTTTCTTCTGCAACAGAATGTAAAAAGTACTCCAGGCTTTCGCTGTCCTTGTCATAGAATTCTTAGGGCTTTTTCTGCCAACAAACCAACCAGGAATAGTAGGTTATACATGCAAGCGCCGGGGAGGGGCAGAAGGGTAGGCTGCAGAAAATAGGAGGCTCCAAATATCTAAAATGTGGTCATTTTCCATGTGGGTATTTAGAGCCATATGTTCCTGGGGGTAGCACACTATGGAGTGAAGAAACATGTTAGAACTTACTACAAATCCTGCCTGAAAATGCCATGCAAAAGCCAAAACTTCATGGTTAATATGTTACATCTCTACACAATTACAGTTTCAAATTGCATCCAGACAGAATATTTGTCTCAGACTAACAAAATCCAAACAAATAATTGAGGTGTGGTGTAAAGCAGCATGAATGTAGCCAGAGAAAAGTCAACATGTTACATTTGCTACCCCAGGGGGAAAAAAAACCAACATTTACTTCAGAACACAGAACAAGTTACTGCTGTTCTGGCCACTAGTAGTTTGCTCCTGACAGACATCTGCACCTTGATGAGATGGCATGACTTTTAGACGTAGTCTACACTGAAAAAGATTTGTTGGTACAACTATAGCCACACAGAAAAATCCTAATGTAGATGCAGTTATACCAGCAAAAAAGTGCCCGTGCCAGTATAATTTATACCAGTTCAGCAAGTAAATTAAGCTAGACCCGCACTTTCATGCCCGTATAACTACATCTGCATGAGGAAAATTTGCTGGTATAGAAATGTTGCAAAAAAACCAAAAGCAAACACACACACACACACACACACCCCCCCCCCCAAACAACACTGTAATACTGGCAAAAGTTTCTAGTGTATACCTTGGCCTTAGTCTCATGTTAGTGGATGTTCAGTCACACAAGGGACACCTCCAAAGCATCAAGACCTTCGGATAGTTATAATGAACAACATCACTTCTCCAGTAGTTAAATTAATTGAGAACTTTTGACTATTGTCTGTTTATCCATCTGTCTAGGTATACGTAGCCCTCATTACAATAGACTCTGTGCACATCTATAAATCCAAGGTATCCAACACAACAGCATATCTCCTCTTATAGTACACATAGCAGTTTATGCTAAAAGAAAAACAGAAAAAGTCGTCTTCTCATTATTTTTTTAATTTAAACTTTCTTATGGGTGAACTCAAAAGGTGTCAGAACTAGAAAATGAACTCTTATTTATTCACAGAATGGTGAGGATGGGCAGTGGCTTTGAAAACTATCAATATGCCTCAACCCTGACAGGCAGTAATAATGTATTCATTCAGTCCTCATACCCTTTCACTCTGATTTATTTACCAAAATTGCCAGCAATAGTACATGCCCTTGTTAACTGTGACCATGTTGGTCGCTGCTGGGCTTTATTAAGCTATACTTATTCCAGACCAGAGTCCAAAAATTAAAAGCTCCATTAGCAATGGCCCATATCAGCTATTTCTTTTATACAACTACCTTTACGTTATATAGAACACTCCAGAGTCCATTGGTAAAACACTGCATAAGTTACACATGCAAAAGCCCCATTTACTCTAAAGGGAGTCAGAAAAAAACATTAATTAACATGCCCCTTTTCATAGCATTTTATTAAACTTCCTAATGTGTTTTGTAAAATTACAATTAAAGTTAAGGAGGACTTGTGGCACCTTAGAGACAAACAAATTTATTTGAGCATAAGTTTTCGTGAGCTACAGCTCACTTCATCGGATGCATGCATAATTAAACTTAATTCATCTTCAGAAAATAGTATAACAATTGAGAGTTTGTAGTAGGTTGTGTTGGGATAAGCTGATATTTATTGACTTTGGACCAGGGGCCAAATTCCAGCTTGGGGGACATCGCCAAGAGCCACACTAGTCAATGGGGGTAAATGGAAGCATGACATCCTCTCTCTCGTTTTCTCAATTGACCCTCATTCTTCCATCTATCTTTCATTCCAATTTTTAAATTCCATTTCTCCTCCTCCTGGAGGCTTTTTCTCCTATTCCTCAGAGCATGTCTGTATTTCCATTATTCCTACCAAAGTTACCATCACAGATGAGACATCTTCCTTTTCCCTGTCCCCATTCCTCAATGTTCTCACACCTCTTCCCTTCATTTCTCTAATCAGGTTTAGCCCACCATATGCAGAAGAGAGGTGAACCCTGAAACTAAACCTGTTCAGGAACTCTTCATGCATTTAACATGTTAGCTCTACATTTACTCTTTTAGCTCATGGGGGGAAAGGGATGCCATTTCTGTTGTCTGCTGAAAGCTGCTGAGCTGTGGCTAGGAAGGATCTGGACTGAGCAGTTTACCTGTGTGGTATACAGTGAGTGTCAAAGTGGCAAGTAATAAAAAAGTACACACTGAGACATTGAGTAATAGCCAATTACTGTGACCATAATTGCTTGATTATGTCTCCATGTAACATGCTGAATATTTGCCCCACCTTCTTCATTGGAGTTCTGATGCCTTCAGAATGTTGACGCTCAGAGGACATACAGAAATAGAAAAGTATATGGTTCTTGAAGTGTGCTGCATCAAACATCACTAAAGATTTGTGTCACCTATTTCCAAAATGAACAAAAAGTCTGTCTATCTTAGGGATTTATACTGCCATGCATCACCACGTGAGTGCCTTCTATATAAAAGCAAATAGAAACCACAAAGTCTCTAGTTGAGTTCATGAAATTTCTAGCACTTCTTCCTCTTCAGAGTAAAAAGTTTGCTTGATTTATGTTTTTGATGGTGCCAGAGACCCTGTGATCCCTGCTAGCAGGTGGAAGGGCATGCACAGAGAAGCAGAACTAAGTCAAATTACTGGTGCAATAATTGCTTGAACACAACCAACAAAATTATGTGATACCGTCTGTCCAGCAAATGGCAGGAATATATTCCCTATGAAAATAACAAATATTGAGACTACTTGCAACAGCATATGTTGAGATCTCAGTTCTTTCATATTTGACTTTCAGTATCATGTGGTCAGGAGAACTTCAGTTCTCTTACTAGCAGTGTTGAAAGAACCCAAAAGGATGTTCATTAATTCTGAGACCCCCTTGCAGATAAAAGAATAATGGCATCATTAACCTTTAATCTATGTAATAACTTCTGTCAAACCTGGGCCATTCCTTAAGCTAATGACTAAATGCAGACAACCCACCCATTGAAAATCTACAACAAAAACATTAAGAAGATTGGGTTGCATTCCATGTGTAGCCAAGATGAGGGTGAGATGGAGGAAATGAATACTAACCTTTAGAGGAGCGGAAGTGCTTACTGGGTGCTGTGAAGCCTCTTGTCCCATGCACATTAACGGCAGCCACTCGGAACTGGTACCACCTGCTGGGTCTTATGTCAGACAGTTGTACTCTTTCCTCTGTAGTCTGGTGGGAAAAATGTCATAACACACTGACTCCTTTTATTCTGAAATGTTAATCTTACTGTCTCACATCTTCTGACATACACTAGCTTATTCAGTAGGGTTTTTGAGGTTGGGGACACTGGAGAAATTGTTTTAAGTACACATAAAATTGTGAAATCATAAGTGCCGGCAGATTCCAACTACTGGACATTACTCTGGCAGCCCACCTTAGTCGTGAACTGCAACACATCTACAATTCTTAGCAAAGGCTTCTGACCATGCTAAACTGTACAAAACAGTGTGGATTTTTATTGTTATTTTTTTAAAATATCCCTCAAAAAATCAGCTTAAGTGACAAAGCTTACTTTCACTTGTGACTTAAGTGGGCAAGATTCTGGTCTCCCCTACACCTGTATACATTCAGGAGAACTGGATGGAAATGTTTTCCAATTATAATTACTGTGGAAATCAATTCAGGGGGAGGAAATCTCTATAAGGATCTCCTTGCAGAGACAGAGCAAGGATTTGTTTCCAGCAGAATACACTTTAAGGCCTATCCAAAAACACTACAGATCCTTAGGAATGCATAGGAGGCAGAGCCTTCTCTCTGTGTGGAAATGTGGCCATCCACCTGGTTCCTGAAAGTGAGGCTCCACTGTAACCATCCTGGATATGGCTGCATCCTGGACCCATTTTTAAAGAGGATCTTCACAGAATCACAGATTATAAAGTCAGAAGGGACCACTGCAATTATCTAGTCTGACCTCCTGCATAACACAAACCATAGAAATTCCTTGGATTAATTCTTGTTTAAATAGACCATATCCTTTAGAAAAACATCCAATCTTGATTTAAAAATTTCCAGTGATGGAGTACTCACCACAACCCTTGATAAGTTGTTCAAATGATTAATTACCCTTAAAATATACCTTTACTCTTAAAAAGCTTGCACCTTATTTCAAGTCTAGCTTCAGCTTCCAGTCATTGGATCTTGTTATATCTTTGTCTGTTAGAGTGAAGAGACCAGAAGTGGACACAGTATTCCAGCAGCGGTCACACCAGTGCCAAATACATGGGTAAAATAACCTCTCTATTCCTACTAAAGATTCCCTATTTATTCATCCAAGGATTGCATTAGTCCTTTTGGCCACAGTATAGCATGGGAAGTTCATGTTCAGCTGATCACAAACCATGACTCCCAAGTCTCTTTCAGAGTCACCCTTTCCCTGGATTGAGTACCCCACCATGTAAGTATGGCCTGCATTCTCTATGCCTAGATCTATAAGTTTCCATTGGACCGTACTGAAACACATATTGTTTTCTTGTACCCAACTTACCAAACAGTATGTATTGCTCTGTGTCAGTGACCTCTCCTCTTCATTATTTACCACTCGGCTCCCCCAGTCTTTGTGTTATCTGCAAACTCTGTTATGGGTTTTTTTCCAGGTCATTGATAAAAATGTTAAAGAGTGTAGGGCCAAGAAGTGATCCCTATGAGATTCACCTAGAAACACACCCATTCAATGATGATTCCTTGTTTACATTCACATTTTGAGACCTATCATTTGGCCAGTTTTTAATCCACTTAATGCATGCTGTTTTGAATTTGTATCATTCTAGTTTCTTAATCAAAATGTGCGGTGTCAAATAAAATACCTTGTAGAAATCTTACATCAACACTGTTGCCTTTGTCAATCAAACTCGTAATCTAATTTAAAAAAAGGGGTATAAAATTAGTTTGACAAGATCTATTTCCCATTAATCTATCTTCCCAGTATCAGATCCATTGCTGAGTTGCTGTGAAACCTGGGATATCAAGTGCCCCAGAGGAGGTAGTCTGTGTGTGTTTGCTCCATGTCTCCTCAAGCTTCATAGATTTCGAGGCCAGAGGGGAACATTGTGATCATCTGGTCTGGGCTCCTGTGTAACACAGGCCAAATAACTTCCTCCAAAATAACTACTAGAGTAGCGGTTTTCAAACTTTTTGAGGCGAGCTCCCCCTCCCCGCTTTGAGTTAAAATTTTTAGTTGCATCCCTCTCCGCCTCCGCTCCCCCCCCCCCCAAAACCCAGACAAAAATAGACACAATACCTTCCCTTCCCAACTCGGGTTTTCAGAGTGTAAGAAGGTGCGTGTGACGGTCTCTGGGGACGGAGCCAGAGCTGCGTGTGGACGCTGCCAGAGCAGAAATAGGTGCGGCCACAGCAGATGTTGACACCCACAGGCTGGGTGGCCCGCTGAGTAAGTCAGGGGGTGCAGATGGTGCTCCCGTCCCACCGTGCAGGGCTTGTCCCAGTCCTGCCTGGGATTGCCGCATGCCCCACAGTTTGAAAACCTGTGTCCTAGAGCAGATCTTTTAGAAAAACTTTCAGTCTTGATTTAAAAATTGTCAGTGATAGAGAATCCACCACGACTCTTGGTAAATTGTCCTAGTGGTTAACTACACTCACTGTTTAAAATGAATGCTTTATTTCCAGTCTGAATTTGTCTAGCTTCAAATTGCAGCCATTAGATGGTATTATACCTTTTTCTGTTCAAATGAAGGGCCCATTATTACATATTTATTCCTCATGTCAATACTATATAAGGAATAAATGAACGAGTTGTGCTGCACACTACCTCATATAGATACTCCTGATACCTGTGAATGTCCCAGGCCTAGTGAGCCAGCCTGAACTTTTGAGAGATGCTCTGTCTATCCAGCAAAATTATTTTTAGATCACTGATCACTTAAGTTTTCAGGTGGTGCCTGCACTTAAGGTGTCTACCTGTAACCAGACCTGGTAAGAGGCTACGGTCAGAGAAATTGAGATATTTGATGTTGGGGATGCGGAGCGGGCTGTCTTCTCTCCTCTCTTGCCTTATTGTTTGCCTCTCCAGTCTCTGTTTTAAGCTATTGTGGCTGTGGTACACTCCAGGCCCAGCCAGCTGCTGCTGCTGCCAGCTTTTTCCTCCATCTGCACAAATCTAGGACTCCCTTATTAACTACTGCAGCCTATGAGGGGGCTACGGATCTTTCCCTTCATAGTCTTCCTCTGCATCTTCGTCCCTCCATGATCTGCTTCTTTATTATGTAGAGAGGGACTGAATTATTCAATCAAATGAGCACCTTGAGGGCTTGAACATAGTTGAACCAGCCTTTAATGTTATCTTAATTTTATAGAGCTCAAAGGTGTGCCATTATTTCACACGAGACAGAAAGACAGTTACTGACCCAAAAAGCTTAGAATCTAAATAGTGGCACAGGGAATGGCAGCAACAGTAGGAAAGAGATGAGGATTACAATCAATGGAAATCAGTGGGTTATTCAAGATTTACACTGGTGTAACTGGGATCAGAGATTGGACCAGTGTCTCTAGAGGTAATACATTAGTGGCAATACTGTTGAGTATTAATACCGTAATAAATACCGTTTATTTTTTAAACGTTCTGGTGAATTGAGTGGTCATAATAAGTCAGTCATAGTACAGGCAGACATAACACAAAATTTCTCAGTTTCTCAGCCAAGACTTCCTGGCTCTTATCAGTAACAGTCCTGCTATTCCAACCTAGGAACGTTGGAAACAAAGACTACACAGTGATGGCACAATTAGTATTAATTATGAGAAAGAGAGAAACTGTGTCTAGGCTGAGACTGCCAACCTCATTCTAATTTGTGACTTGATCGCAGACCTACTCCTCTTCCCATTGGTTTCAGTGGCAAAACTCCTATTAGGTGGTCTGTTGCAAATTATATACAGTGCATGTAACTGGAGCTCGAGAGGTGTGATGTTGGAGAACTAAACCACTGAACCACTCAGCAACCATTCACCATTTCAACAAACTTTAACAAAATGTTAAATGCTTATGGGATATTTTATAGTAAGTTGCATTTAAAAAAAAATAAATAAATCATGTTAACTGTGTTTGGAGCCCAGATCATAATATTCAGCATCATTTTACCAGATGTCCTATATATTAGGTAAATAAAATAGTGTGCCATACAATATTAAATACTGTTTGGCTGAACTTCATTACACACCTGCAACACTGCCAGTGTATATGAGAGACCAACAAACAACAATGATCCTAACGCTGTTATATTATATTGCACCTGTCACCCCTTAACATTCTCTTTGTGAAACTAACTAGACTGATCTCCTTGAGTCTATCCTATAAAGCATGTTTGCTATTCAGATGGTATTATTCTGCAGTACCTAAGTGCAGGTGGTTAAGTTGTGAAAATGAGTAGTATAAGGTACCTTAACACATTTATGTATAATATATTTTATATGATAATTGATCCCTGAGCATCACTTTAGTGCATTGTGTCAATCTTCTACACATCTGAAATATATTTTTCCAAAAAATATGTCCTATTATACTGTGGCAGTTTTAGAATGGTACTAGGGAAAAGATATTAAAAATATTAAAGAAAATAAAGCTCCTACATTAGTGCAATGACCAATTTGCATATGTTAAATAATGTAATTCAGCTTTGGTTTTTTGTTTGTTTGTTACGCACATTGTATGCTAATGGTTTGCAAAATGTCTTTTTTTTTTTTTGAAGAGCAGTTTTAAAAAAATTAGTATCACACAAAACCATATGCAAAAGCAGACAACCTACATTTACAAAATTATCTTTTGCACAATTAAACTAAGAATACACACAAGGGAACAAGATACAATATATACAAATTGACTGTCATGCTGAGTCTTTCTACAACAGGCTAGAGCAAATGTTGGGGAACCCAAAACCTAGAGAAACATAGCTCAAAACTGATAGACCCTCCATTACCCTTGCTCCGCTAGTAAAAAACATGAAAAGAGATTTTTAATTAGCCAGAAGAAATATTGTAAAACTGTTTGTAATAATGTGGAAGCAGTTATCCAATACATTTTATTGCCACAAGCACACACAGGTCCGGATCCTTGGCTATGGCCTCAGTGACCTTCCATGTGCATTGAGCATATCTTCCTCACCCCATCAAGCCTGAGCTCCAAAAAGGATACCTCAACAAGCAGCAGCACCCACAACTTTCGACTAGAGGAAGATGTGCTGGGCTGGGAGCCAGGAAAAACCATGAATTCTCAGCTTTTCCCCTGACTCGTGCAAATAACTCTGTTCAGGTTTCAGAGTAGCAGCCGTGTTAGTCTGTATTTGCAAAAAGAAAAGGAGTACTTGTGGCACCTTAGAGACTAACCAATTTATTTGAGCACGAGCTTTCGTGAGCTACATCCGATGAAGTGAGCTGTAGCTCACGAAAGCTCATGCTCAAATAAACTGGTTAGTCTCTAAAGTGCCACAAGTACTCCTTTTCTTTTAACTCTGTTCACTTCGTCACCCAGATTATTGATCAAGGCCTCACACCCCAAATTTAGGAGGCAGACAAATATAATTCCTTCATTTTACAGCTAAAGTGAGACTAGGGCTGCATATAATCACTTCAGGTAGGATTAGGAATCCAACCCTATCTCTAATATGACAAACCAAACTCTCATCTACTCAGCCACATTGCCTTTCAGAACAAACGGGTCAAATTTGCCTACTTGACTATGCTCTCTATAACTACTAGCCCATGTTCACCTCCAGAGCCAGGCATTCTGACTCTCAATATTCCACTGTGACCTAGCAAACAGTTGCACAAGCTACGTACAGTGTGGTCCACATAGTGATGATAGGCTGTGATCCTCTATCAGTTACTCTTCTAGTTCAAGTAGTAAAATTCTACTTTGTGTGTATGTGGAAGCGCTAGGATCTATACGTTTCCACATCATGGAATTTCTGTCTTTTGAGACTGTTAAGAGAAACTACATACACACACATACCTAGGACATTACATATCACAAACTACATTAAAAGAGCATTAATGGTATAAAGTCAAGCACTCAAAAATTAGGAAATGCCAGAATTAAGGTTGCCCAGTCAACCTTAATTCCATCCCCTCGTTCATATGCAATATGATACAGTCTTTAGTGACAAGTTCACACACTGTTTGTTCTACCGGACCCCTCTGTCATTCGTTTTACAAGATAACAGTAAATGAAGCTGAGAGCTGTAAGAAGAGGAAGGAAGTTGCTTTGTTAAGGTACTATACTGGGATTGAGACAATCTGGGTTCTATTCTCTGCCCTAGACGTCTCCTGGGATACGGGGCAAGGCTCTGTGATCGTGGCATGTGCACAGGCAGTGTTCATTCTGGCACTTACTAATTTTTTGGTGCTTGACTTTACAGGCCCAATGTTCTTTTAACGTCGCTTATTTGTATGTAACCTCAATGGAGAATGAACTCAGGTCATTACAGAACTTAAACTCCTGGCTCTACTTTGTGGACTTTATTTTTTCTCCCCTCCTTGCTACCTGCTGCAAGGACATTTCACAGCTCTTTTTAACATCCACGTTTGGCTTTCCTTGTCAGCAAGGATGTGGCTGCAGCGGTTAAGATAAACTGCTGGAGTTCTGCCATACAGGAGGGCTGTCACCATGTTAAGAAACTGACTGAAACTGGGAAGGAACTAAGTGAAAATTTCTTCTCTGTTGGCTGCTTCTCATTAAAAAGCACTTGTATATGAATTTTACATATACAGTATGGATTGCTATAAGAAATAAGAGCATGACAGCATAGAGTTTGCTGAACTGGTAGGGTAAATGCCAGAGAAACTACAATTTAAAATAAGCAGACCAACAAATGTATTTTATTCTTTCTTCCACTTTGTTTTTTATTTTATTTTTAAAGACAATTGGCTTTTATACCAACTAATTTTCTACTGTTTTGATTAGACCCAAACTCTATCACTGTATGTTATGTATGGGCCCTGCTGATTTCAGAACAGGCTGGGTCTGTCATATGCATTCAGTAGCAAAATTTGGTACCTAAGCCTGAATTTTCAAAAGTGACTCATGAGATTGGATACCTTTGTTTTTAAATGCCAAACTTGATACATCTTAAAAGAATTGGATTTCTAGACAATGCTGACCATAGACCCCCTGAAAATTAGGAGCCTGTTGGGCATCTCAAGATGAACACTTAAATATTGAGCAACCCAAAATTACTCATCATTTTTGAAAATATAGATTGAAAAGTGTTTTTTAGGAGAAGTTTTTACATCTTTGCTGGTATACTCATACTAACAGCTTTTTCACCATCTTGTCACCTTTCACTAGTATAAAGTGCTAAAACTGTAGCATTTGGTATTATTATATTAATACTACAAGTAATATGGCTGAGGAAAATGAAGTTACTCTCCCATGAAAAAAATTGACAGAAAACCATGACTTACGGTGCATAGAGAATTACAGTGGGATTCAGGAAACCTGGCTTCTATTCCCAGTTTGCCTCTAGTATGCTAGGTGACCGTGGGCAAGTCACTTAAACTCTCTGTGCCGCCATCTCCCCACCAGTAAAATGGGACTAATGGTATTGATCTCTTTTGTAAAAGCACTTTGAGGTCTACTCATAAAATTGCTATACAAGAGCTAGGGATTATTATACAAATGACTGACCTGTGCCACCATTTGCCAGCTGGTGGCATCATCCTCACTGGGATGGATTCCATAATTCCATCTCCTCTGTACCACATAGATCACAGGCTCAATTGAAATATTGAATTTTGAAGACCACTTAACCTCCAGTTGTCCAGACTGAAGTTCTGTGAATTTTAATTCTTTCCTGGGTTTCAATGGAACACCTGAAATAGGAGCGTACAGACAGAATGTTAAGACGTTTACAAAATAAGGTGTGTATGTGGAAGCAAATGTAGGGGGTGTTGTGGGACAATTAAGAGGGAAATGGCTGGACAGACTGAAAAAAAGTTAAGGGATTTAACATGCATGAAGAGTGGAATTTTCCAAAGTGTTCAGAGTTAGCTTAACTCTGTTCCCACTAAACTCAATGATAAAACTGATATTGAAGTTAGTAAAGTTAATGCCGAGTGCATTTGAAAAATCTCACCCTACTTCATTATTTCCTTTATCAACCACTACACTACAATCTACTGAAATTGCCTTTTAAAAGTTTACAGCAATCACTCATTATTATGGAGTATTATGTTCTCTCTGCAGTTTTGTCATCATGACTACAACACCTCTTTGCAACATTTATAACAGACTGGGGGAAGGAATTACTTTCTAGAGCTGGTCTCTTTTGATTCAATCAGCAAATCAAGTTGTTAGTTGCATTTCTATGGATACTCTTTTGGAACTCATCTATTTCAGTATCTAGCACACTTACTTCAGATCATGACAAATAAAACTGCTGCGTTGACATTTAAACCCTCCTATCAATTTTGTCCTATGTATTTTAATTATGTTGTGACTTTAATAAGGCTCTGCACAGGTGCCAGGGTTCAGTGTGTGGATTGGTGCCATACATTGTAATTTAAATATGCTTCTACCCTAACTATCCATACACAGATGACTCCAAGAAATTACAAATAGTTTTAATATTAAGAGTTCAATACTTTTACATTAGAAATGTATCAAATGAGGGGTGTAAAAACAGCCAAACATTAGTCCCATTGTAGTCAGAGTTTTGCCACTGCCATCAATGGGGGAAGAATTTGGTTCAAAGAGCATATATAAATCAGGTCTCGGATGTTTTTTTCTCTCCATATCCATAACTGATATTACTGTATAATGGGAGCATCTGTGTTTTCTTAGCAAATCCAAAACTGCCAGTGTGTAAACATAAATTATCAGAATTTTGATCCACTTGCCTCTATTTACCAAAGATTTAAATGAGGAATATCTGAGGTTTAATTGTTCCAACTCCTTCACTTCCTTAGATCAACAAACTGCCTTTTGCAGAGCTTTATAAACAGACCTTTCCCAATTACATAATCTGCTACAGTAAATAAAGACAAATATTGTAGTGTTGAAGAAACCTAAAAGCATCATGAGGAAAATTCAGCATTCATATCCTGTTACCACATAGGTTTAAATCCTGGATATCATTCAACAGCCAGAAGTCATAATCTAATGTAATGAGCATCATGAACTATGTCAGTTCATATGTCTACATTTTCAAATCCCTCTTTAATTATGATGTACAATAATCCTACTATTTGCATGTTAAAAAATCTTCCACCTGCTTTGCATTAGGATCAGTTGGATTCACTTGATTGGAAGTAACTCAACCTCTCTGGTGTATGTAATTGTGTGCAGATGGATCTTAGCAGCACAAACAACTAACGCATAGCACAAGTGCATTTTAAAATCCTTTTGTGGAATCAGCATCATCAGTTTCATATCCAGATGTGTGAATGCAATCACTACTCAATGTGCTTTTTATTATGTAAATGCTCAGTCCCTTTAACCATTCTTGAACAAATTAGTCTTCCGAAATACAGTGTTCCAGTGAGGAATTCAGCCCATGTCTTGTTTTATATGTGGAATACCAGAGTCCAGAAAATGTGTTACCAAAGGTGTTTTTCAACTAATACGTATGTATCCGTGCCATAAAAAGTAAATATATAAACATCAGAAATAAGAAAGCATACTTTTAACTCAAATGTAAGAGTAACCCAATACCTGGGGGCTGGGGAGGAGGGGTTCAAAATATATGGATATTAAGTTTATGTATCATTGTGGGCCAGGGATTGTATGTAATTTCATGTGGGAGAATGACCACAGCCCTGCAGGAACTAAGAATAATGGGGGGGGGGTGATTAGGCAAATTAACTCACCTCCAACACCTGGAGATGCTTCCATATACCAGTTCAGACTGGATTCTCCAGAGACCAACAGACAAAAAAATGGACCTTTGGATAAACAGTCTGAGTTTAAACTAACTCAGTGCCTTCTTTCTAATCCAGCAAATGGACAAGACCTTCTGTCCAAAGTGGGGGAGGGTCAATCTTCAGGGAAGTGTTGGAAGGACTGGCACCTACCAGAACCAAAGTTGGGGTGATCCCTTTTAAGTTTTTTAGCATGAGTGTAGGTTCTTCTATTGTTTTTAATGTTCTCTCTAATGCTTTCATCTTAAGAACAAATGTTCTTGCTTAGAGAGGGCAGTGTGGTAACTTACAACTGCTGGCCATTATGCTGCTCAGAAGCCTTAGAAGACTAAGCAAAGTACAGATCCTGGCCTATGCAGGCAGTCTTGCTTGCTTGGAATAACACAGTGTGGGCAGTAAAATACACGGCTTGGAAATACCCTGGTCAGGAGGGAGAGAGACGTGAGTCTCTGCCTAAGACAGGTAATAGCTGGGATCTAGAAGCCTAAAAGTGGGTGCCCTTGCTGGACCATGGAGGGGAAATACAGCTGCAGTTGCCCTGAACTGTCAGCATATTACATTAATTAAAAGTTGTCATTAGATTTTTCTATGTATTTCTGTGTATTACCAATCTCCAAAGCTTGATCAACGGTGAAATTATAGAAACTTGCAGAGAGCTAGTCTACACTAGAAGTGCTACAGCAGCACAGTTGCACGGATGCAGATATGCTGTTGTGGCACGACTGGAGAAAGCTCTCCCGTTGGCATAGAGTGTCCTCTCCCATTGGCATAATAAATCCACCTCCATGAGAGGTGGTAGCTATGTCAGCAGAAGCTCTCCTGCCGACACAGCACCATCCACTCTGGTGCTTAGGTCGATGTAACTTACGTTGCTCAGGGAGGGTGGTTTATTCACACCCCTGAGCAACATAAGTTATACTGACATAACCTATAATGCAGACAAGCCCATAGACTATTTTAGTTTCAATCTGAGTTCATTTTCTGGCTATGAGTGCTGTCAAAAAGATTAGCATGAGTATTGGATTTGTTCACTAGATCTTAGTCATGCTTGCCAATTTTGCTCTTCCTAGTGGCAGGGAGGTCATTTGCCCTTGGAGAAAATGAAAAGCAAGACTGCCCAGCTCCATCTTGTTCTTTGTTGTAGGAAGACAATTTCAAGGGATAATGATCTGAATTCGTCAGCTGAGAAAGCAGAAGAGCATTGGTTCTGCCCTTCCTGTGTAACACATCTGTGTGCTTCCAAGCAAATACCCACTGAAGATAACTGATAAGATGTTGGAGCAGAATGTTAGTGCTACAAGTATATAATTAGACCAGACTTCTCCTTTTGCATTCATTCACCATATCATATCCTATGTATGCTTCCCTACATACAGCCCTTTAATTTCACCCCCCTCCCCTGCTCCACACACGCACCAATTATGAAATACATTTGAATGTCCTCAATGAAACTTACTATATAACGTCACATTTGAGGTTTGATCCTGTAAACTTCTGCTCCCATGCAATACAGATACTGTATTACTTTAGCACCAATTTTGGGTCATTTGCATCAAAAAGAATACGAATGAGTTAATGAAACCATTCATTTTTAATAATCTTTTGCACATTAATATGTGATGTTATAATAATGTATTAAAGTCTTATAATTATATAAGACCTGATTCACAGACCATTGAAACCAGTGGAAGTCTTTCCATTGACTTCAATGAGCTTTGGATTAAGCTCTTATTGGAGGTCATCCCAAAACACTTTACATACAGTGCCTTTGTGGGTTCCAGGTTTACTGTGCTTCGGTAACTTTCGGATCAAATTTGTTTTATTTATGTTAAGTAAATCAAAAGATTTTCTAACTGCTAACGCTGTCTGGGTTTAGAAAGTCAAGCTAGAGAGACTTGGGTAGTGTGGGCTTGATTTGGTCCAGTTGATAAAGTCCTTGACAGGGCTAACAGAAGTATACGCTGCTAGAATCTTATTTTCTCACTAAAGTAAGGAGAATTTACTTTTAATATACACATAAACCAAGTCTGTGGAGTGAGAAAGTGCCTTTTATACAGTCACTTTTCAGTGTTAGATTCACACTTTAAGAATATTTAAGTGAACAAAAGTTATTGTTAACAAATCAAACTCTGGAATCACTCTTAGAGCCAATCATTCCATAAGTTATAATACCTTATTTTTGCATGATGAGGAAAACTTTCTTCTCCGAATTTCAATACTCCAATCAAAGCAAGTAAAAACATTTTAATAGAACTTCTTTCCTTAGCCTCTTCAAGCATTGAAATACTGCCTATATGTATTTTTTAGTATTTTCTAACTGCTTTATCTGCAAGATATCAATGCCATTGATTCAGAATATAGCACTCATTTGCTCTCCAATTGGATTATCTCTCACTATGTACTTGGTAGTGCTACCCACTTGATTCTTATTAACAAAGATTATCTCTGATTTAAGTGATTTAAACTGTTTATCTTTAAATACTTTCATTGTTGAAATTGTTCTTCTCATCTGTGTAAAATTAAGTGACAATCTACACAGACGGGCCAATTTGTTCTGCTTATGATTCAGATTCACTGTGGCCTCCTCTCTGTGATTCACTGACACCTTGTTAGGGATTCCACGAGGGAATTATTGAAGCGTAGGAGCGGAAGGGACCTCAGTAGGTCATCTAGTCCAGTCCCCTCCACTCAAGGCAGGACTACCTAATAACTAAACCAGTGACTCTCAATCTTTCCAGGCTACTGAACCCCTTTCAGGAGTCTGATTTGTCTTGCGTACCCCAAGTTTCACCTCACTTAAAAACTACTTGCTTACAAAATCAGACATAAAAATACAAAAAAAAATGTCACAGCACACTATTACTGAAAAATGGCTCTCTTTCTCATTGTTACCATAGAATTATAAAATAAATCAACTGGAATATAAATACTGTACTTACATTTCAGTGTCTAGCATACAGAGCAGTTATAAACAAGTCATTGTCTGTATGAAATTTTAGTTTGTCCTGACTTCGCCAGTGCTTTTTATGTAGCCTGTTGTAAAACAACGCAAATATCTAGACGACTTGTACACCTGGTTGAGAACTAGACCATTCCTGACAGGTGTTTGTCTAACCTGTTCTTAAAAACCTCCAGTGATAGAACAATTTACAGTTACAATTATATCCTCACCATCACCTCTCACACACACACTTACTTCCCTATAAACTTAAAGGTCTTGTTTTTCAGGCAGCTTTATTACAGGCTAAAACACTTAGCACACTAACAGGGCCTCCTAATGATCTCTACCTTTGTACAGATTTTTTGGTACTTGACATGTATGTCCACATCCATTGGAGCAGCACTTCTTCACCCCAGAACATTCACTGTCAGCCTCACAGCTTTCAACACAGGCAGCCGCAAAACCGCTGGCCTTCTCAGGTGCTGGGCAGTCTCCTTGCTTCACTGACAGGATGTATTTGAGGAATTCACAGCTAGTTAGGCATTCATAGTTCTTCTTGGGGAAAAGAGGCTAAAGGGAACATGAAACAATTGTACACGTCTTCAGTGGAAAAAAAAATAATGCTGAAAGATTTCCAGAGATTTCTTTGGAAAGAAAAGTCAAATGCTCAGCTATTGCAAGACTATCCCTGAGGGTTTACATATCCATGTAGCTTTTAAACAAAGCTTGCAGAGTACAGAATGGTGAAATCCCTCAAACAAGACCACTGTCTTTTATGGAATTAAATTGTTTTTATATGCCAGCTTTTCCCGTTTTCTTCATATTAGCTGACTATGAAGTTGCTTCATGACAGATTGAAACCATTCACAAACCAGTCCTTTTTGGAACCATTCTGTATTTTTCCCTTTGTATTTCATGGCACTTTACCCATAGTATACTGCATAGCAGTGGTGCAGGAACAAGGGATGCTGGGAATGCTACCACACCTCTCCGCCTTGAAGTAGTAATAACAAATACCAAATACATGGTTCCCATCATCAGCACCCCTACTATAAAAATAATTCCAGCACCCCCGCTGCATAGTGCCACCCCAAATTACACAGACAAAATTTAGTAGTAATATTTTCATTTGGTTGTTGAATCACACTGACATGAGGGGACTTACCAACATCTTTATGCTAATGTCATTTTTTTTTTAAAGGAGAGATATTTTTCAATGATCAGTTAATTCTACTTATGTGAAAAATTAGGTTCCAGTTCTACAGAAAGCTACAAAATTTTAAAAGGCATGTGCCATCTTTGTTCCAATAATGGCCTTATGGAGTTCATTTAAAGTTGCTTCTAAAAGTATTATGAATTTTCTCAGAGAATGATTTTGGAGCCCTATTCTACAAACCCCAACTCCTGTGAGTAACTCTTCCTCACACAGCTAGTCCCACTGTCTCAGTGGATTCCTCACATAAGTAAGAAATGTTGAATCAGGCCCTTATTTCCCAGTAGAGACTTTGCAAACTTTGAAACTAAATTTTTGCTTCCAAATGTTATCCTGAATAAAGAGAAATTGACAGATTTCCACTGCAAATGAGAATGGCCTGGGTTAATTCAATCAAAATGGCATCTTCTGCAGTGAGGTTGCGGGTGACAGTGAGTGTGTGTGAGAGAGAGAAGGAGGGAGAGGCTAATTTTAATCCTAAAACATCACAAATTTGCAGCTAGTTAATTAAAAAACTTTATAGCCCCTGGGAGGCATAATATGTCTTCAAGGCTTCTCTTCCGCACTCTGTTTCACAGCTCATTTTTCTGCTAGCTGCTAAATGTGCTGCTCTTCATTACTGGCCTTTGAGGTTCTAAATTTAGCTTCAATCATAAAATCACTAATCAAAAAGAGATGCTAGCACATTTTAAATACAATAGAGCAGTGTTCTACTAATGTTTTTCTTTTAAACGAAAATGTGTGAATTCAGATTTGGAGATATAAAGCCACAGTGAAGAGGGATGTATGAGATGTAAGTTATACCCACTTTATACTACTTTAGGTTTTGTCTACATGAGAAAGCTGCATGAGTTTAAACCATTTAAAGCTATGTCTACATTACAGACCTTATAATGGCACAGATGTACCGTTGCAGCTGCCCCACTCTAAGGTCTCCCGTGTAGCCGCTCTATGTAGCCGGGAGAGAGCTCTCCTGCCAGCATAATTAAACCCCCAATGAGTAATGGTAGCTATATCATCAGGAAAGCATTTCTCACCAACATAGCACTGTCCATACCAGCACTTTGGGTGGTGAAACTTACGTTGGTCAGGACTCAGAGGTGTGGTTTTTGACACCCCTGACCAACAAAAGTTTCACCGACAAAAGTAGTAGGGTAGAGTAGACAAAGCCTTAGTTTATGGAAATCTAAGGACTTGTTTACACAGGGAAGTTTTACCAGTTATGCTAATATTATATATGCATAGTTACACAGGGATAACCTGTGCCCATACAGACAAACTTATTCTGGTATAAAAATGCCTTTTTGAATTCAGTTTAAACCCCTTTCCAAGGGACATAAACTAAGCCCAAAAAAGGCATTCTTATTCCAGAAGAAGAGCGGGAAGACAAGGAGAGGGAGGTTAAAGCGGTATAACTTTATCAGTTAAATTAACACATTAGATTAAACCAAAAACACTTCCCCATGAGACAAAACCAAAAGTCTTATCTATGCACATATTTTTATTAATTTAATGGAAGGATGTTTTCAAACGGATTTAGTTAAATCAGTGCAAAGCCCTGTGTAAACATTCTTATTTTGGGTTAAATTCAGTTTAGTTTAAATCTGTAAGAAACTAATAAATAAATTGATATGAACTACTCTCAAACCAAGTACGATTATCTATACAACAGTTTGCACTGGTTTAACTAGTCTATGCTAGAAAGAAAGACTTTGCTGATTCAGCTATATGGGTATAGTTATAGTGGCAGAGCCCCCTCGTGGATACACACCTTATATTTGCCTAAGGTGCAAGCCAGTATAGCTAAACCAGTTCCCCAAACAATATGCACTATACTGGTAAAAGGACTCTTGACAGCATAGCTATGTTATTTGAAGGTGTGGATTTTTTCATTCCGTTGAACCAACATGGCTATTCAAGCAAAACTTTGTATCGTAGACTTGACCTGAGGGTTTGTCTACATACAGAGTTATTCCAGAATAGCAATTCCCAAAGAATTCTTCCTGATTCAGACATTCTGGTTCTGGAATAAGACCAACTTTCTCCAGTTTCACTTAATCCACTTTGGAAGGGGATTAACAAACCAGAAAAAAGGCTTTCTTATTCTAGAATAAAAGTGTCCACACATGGAGTTAATCAGGAATAGTTTATGTGTATTCCGTTCTCACTCTACCTTATTCCAGAATAATTTTCATGTGCAGATAAATGCTCAGTCTTGCTTCATCAACCCTAGAATTGTAAAGACTTCTAGCTCATATATTAGCTCATGTGTGTTTCAAACACACTTTTTCCTATGTGTTTCAAACACACATGTGGCCTGAAGGGATAGAAGGGAGTGTAGCAGTAATAGCAACTAGCTAGAGGGATTTAACAGAACTTCTCATATTTGTAAAGTTAACTAAGCTTGTTCTAGATGGGAGACTCAAGTTTCAACTTGAGGAAAACGGTTGGTATAAAAAATTCGGTAACAAATTGTGAAAATAGTGTTTTTACTCAGATTTAATACTAAATTGTTACACTCATCCTCCCAAAATACAGGAGAATGTGCATATGTAGATTGTGTGTGTTAGCTGTCACCTTAAAGTGCAAACCTCCATAGTAGTAGGAATGAAAGAGACAGCCAGAACAAAGTGAGAAAGAATGCCTCAGGGCTGACCTACCTCACAGAAACTTTGGCAATGGTTTCTCTTCAAGTCCCAAGATTCTTTGCAGGGCTCCAGGCACTGAGGGAAATCATGAGAAAGAGAAAAGGGACTAGTCAGTAAGAGGAAAAAGTAACATTCATAGCAGACCTTACGCCTTTATTGATTGTTTGACCCATAGGAAGTTAATACGTTTCTTTAAACCACTTCTGAGGATAAGACTGTGTCATAGTCTCAGATCAAGGTCATTTTGAACCACTGTTAGATTATAGGAAATGTTTCCAATATTTCTCATTGTACTAGGCAGTATCCTTGGCTGTGTATGTGCCATCCCCTTAATTGCTGTGTTGAATCTGGATACATAACAGTTAACACCATGCCACCAGATTGCTCCATGGAGCCTAGAGACAACAGTTATTGTCTGACGTGCTCTTGAAAACTAACCCATGTCTTCTGTGCTAAACATAGTAAGTAGGCTGGCATATGGGCTCTGCCAGCCTGGGAGGAGAAGGAATCCTGCCTCCTGAGACCATGGAGTTGCGGTAGCAGAGGTTTCACCTCTGTTCTTATGCGTTTGTGAGAGACAAAGCCTAAAGGTTATGTAGTAGCAGATTCATCAATCCCAAACCACTGCTTCTTCACCTTCAAACTCCACTATACAGGTATATACAGTGAGCTTAGTACCATAGCACGCAGGATGCACAGATCCACAGCACAGAATCCCCAAACCTGACCCACACGCACACCAGAGCAAAACTAGTGCCAGGCTGTCTGGGGCCCTCTATTGCCATGGAGAAGGGAAAAGGTTTGCCACTTCCTAAAATCTAGACTTCCTTATTTTGGGGGTGGGTTTTATTATTAATTATTATTATTATTATTATTATTATTATTATTAAGGCAGAAGATCTTGGAAAATACTAATAGAGCTGAAAGTAAATTCCATATATTGTCCCTGGCCACAGGGGAAAGCTGCTTATCTACACTGGAGAATAAGGCCCTTGTGTACAGTTTAGCATTAAAATCACATGTATTCCTTAAATACATATTGTATTTTGCTTTAGAATCAAGAATTTATCATAAGAACATGAGAATGGCCACACTGGGTCAGACCAATGATCCATTAGCCCCAGTATCCTGTCTCAGACAGTGGCCAGTGCCAGATGTTTCCCAGGGACTGAATAGAGTGGCTTTCATAGGACCATGTGCATCTACACAGTTTAGAAATGAACATAAACATATAACCAATATCTAAGCATAACTGTACGTTTGTGCCATGGTAAAAAACTAAATGCACTGAAACAAGATTTGTCTTTTTTCCCTACTAGTGAAAGAGAGCTGTGAATTCGGTAGGGAAAAAGAAAATCATAAAAGTATTAGTCACAGGGGCTACAATAATGAAATATAGCTATCCCCCATTTCCTATTTTGGAGTTTTAATCCCAGCTTCTGGCAGTTTAATAACCACAAGATACACTTTAGCATAATTAGACTGCTACTTTTTAAAGCTTTCACTAAACTCTGTCAGTTTAATGAACTCCAGAGTTTTCTTGCTTCTGTGCTATAAGTGCCATACATCTGAGCCTGATTCTGCTCTCGCACCAATTTTACAACCCTCAACTGGCTTTGATCGAGTTAGTTTTGATTTACTATGGTATATGAGGGAAGACACTATGGGTGAAATCCTGACTCTATAGGAGCTCTGCCATTGACTTCAATGACCCTATACCTTTTCCTAATTCTTGGTTGGTTACTGCAGAGCCACATAAAGCTTTTATTAGTAAACAACACCAGACCTGACTGGATCCCCTATCTACATACAAAAGGGATCTTCCACATATGCCTCTCACTCCTCCCACGTGAAAGGAAGGCACTGCTCCTCCACTTAGCCAGGGGAGATGGGACAGTGGCAAGGAGTAGATTGGGAGGCCTGACTCAGGTCCTCTCCAACATGGGGATCAGCCTATGAGGGGAGTAGCTGATGGCACAAGAAGCCATGGCTCTGCAGCTTCAACTGAGTTGTATTGCTTGGGTACTGGGGAAGGAGTCGTCAGGAGCAGAGAGACAAAGTGCAGATGGGCCTGGCCTACTGCTGATAACCCAGGATTTAGGACACTCTTTGTATAGGCAGTTATGTAGCCCCCATCACCATAGCAAAGGAGTGTCTCACTCACATTAATGAATGTGTATTTAGCCTCATAACAACACCAAGAGGTAAGTAAGTGTTGATATTGCCATTTTACAAGTGAGAAACTGAAGCACCAAAGTCACATGGGAAGTCCATGGCAAAGCTAGGATTTGAACCCAGCTCTCTTGTATTTCAGTCCGGGTCATTAACCACAGAGACCATTCCTGAGATCTCATGTGCTGTTTGTAGGGAGGGCAAACCTTACCCCTTTAATGGCAATGTTCAGGGGCAAATCTCAGGGAGGAGAACAGTACAGCTATTTCTCTCTGTTTATCTCTCTCCTGTGAATTTTCTCTTGACAGGAATCGATATGTCTCATAGTGGCCAACCTGTGTTAGTTTCTATTAAAAAGAAAAGGAGGGCTTGTGGCACCTTAGAGACTAACCAATTTATCTGAGCATGAGCTTTCGTGAGCTACAGCTCACTTCATTGCATCCGATGAAGCGAGCTGTAGCTCACGAAAGCTCATGCTCAAATAAATTGGTTAGTCTCTAAGGTGCCACAAGTCCTCCTTTTCTTTTTGCAAATACAGACTAACACGGCTGCTACTCTGAATCCAGTTTCTATTAAGGCGTTCTATTTCAGTTTAAATTACAAATACGCTTCTGAACTGCATTTTATTTATTATATTTAAATAGGGGTCCCCCTTTTCTCCTCCCTGTGGCAACAGCAGTGCTCTGCAGAACACTACAAAAATAGGCTGTTTATCTGTGTATGTTCTGCAACAGAGTGATCCTGATCCCCATGTGCTGAAGTGCCTAAATTGGGGCTTAAATTATTAATATAAATGAAAGCACGAAAATTTCTCCTCCCACACACATCTTCTCCATGACTAGCCCATCCAATCAGGCTAGGCACTCAGCTGAGGATTCGCCCCTAAAAACAGGAATTTGGCAAATGAAAGTCTTGTAAGATCAAGCCCTCAATTAATAATGCCTAGGCAGGAAGATACTGTTAAGATATGAAATATGTCACGTTGAATATTTAAATAAAGTCAACCCATTGCAACTAGCAGTGGTAGGCAATATTTGCTTTTTATGTCCAACTCTTTATAAAATATCTGAACAAAGTATGTGTGCCTTGAAATTAAAAGTCCGGATGACACATTTCAAAGATTTTGCTGAAAGTCACCAAGGGCCCGATCCAAAGTGCACTGACGTCATTTGGAGTCTTTCCGTTGATTTCAGTGGACTTCAGACCAGAGTTCATGCTGGGGAGGAGAACATACAATTCTTCTGGCCAATAAAAAGAGTTTCAAAGAAAGGCCTACAACACTCATGGGGAAAGTATTCTATCCAGCAGATAAACACTTCCTGGTTTTCCAGATTATTGTAAATGTGTGTCTGTAAAACGATTCTGAAAATTCTTCCAGGATAAGGCAAAATTTATGCCAGGAAACAGTTTTCTGCTGATTTTAACTATTTTACTTATAAAGGAGAAAAAAGTCACCTGTAACAATACCACCAGCTCTCAGCTAAGTGCAGTACTTGGAGGACAGACCACCAACACATACCAAGCTGCTGCAGGAAGTGGTTCTGATGATTCAGTCAGTAGATGGCACTGTTCCCTCCGAGTTACTACTGAACCAATTCTAGCATGATGTTGGCACATTGTGCTGCTGGAGAGGGCTATGTTTTGGATAAGAGATAAAACTGAGGCCCGAACCCCCTGTGGTCATTAGAGGCCCACTAGTATTCTTCATAAGAGGAAAGGTGTTAACCTGCTGGCCTTGCCAAATTCCATTTTGGGTAACTGCACTATGCCTATGTTAAAATCTGCTGTAGTTTAATTCGGCCTTTCCTTTCCTGTTCTAGTCTATTTTACAGTGTTGCTGTGCACTGTTAAACAATTGCCATGTTTCAACACAGTACCTGCTTTAAATGATAACTGAAATGATCTCAGTATCTTATATCATTCCAAACCAATGTAGGTATAAACTATGTCAATGATGACTACGTACAGTCAGGAATAATGTTAAGCACTGGTTGGCACCGGTTGAGTTGTATAAATTACTGCTGCTTTCTTCAGTTTTGTTTTGCTATCCTTTTATTAAAAAGAAAAGGAGTACTTGTGGCACCTTAGAGACTAACCAATTTATTTGAGCATGAGCTTTCGTGAGCTACAGCTGTAGCTCACGAAAGCTCATGCTCAAATAAATTGGTTAGTCTCTAAGGTGCCACAAGTCCTCCTTTTCTTTTTGCGAATACAGACTAACACGGCTGTTACTCTGAAACCTATCCTTTTATTGTGTTTTTAAAATTATGGTGGGGACACTCTTTGCTATAAAAAGAATGTCTTTGGTGCAGAGTTTTTAAATATGAATAAATACAAATATGCATACAAAAAGTATGGACTATAATTCTTAAATAATTTGTGTACTTCACGGTCCAAGAGACCCAGACAAGGTTTTCATCTCAGGGCTAAAAGACCAAAAACATCAAGATACTTGATCACAGCCTTTGATAAGCCGAGAGACTACTTACACTTGATCTGAGCTCCGAGGAGCTTTAGGGAAGGGATTTTCAAAAGTGCTTACTTAGCATTGGCTTATTTCTGGGTTTTACTACAGCTGGTTGGGAATTTTCCAGCTAAATGTTTTTGGATGGAAAATAGTTATTTGTCAAAAATGTTCATGATGAATCACCCAATAATTTTTTAATAGTTTTAAAGTTGTTGAAACATCCCATTTTGGCATTTGAAAAAGAGTTTCATTTTTCGATTCAAAAGCACTTTATTTTAAAATTATAGATAATTTATACTAAAAAAAAGTTTAATATTTTTAAAGTCTAAATCAAAAACAAAATATTTCAAAATCATCAAAACGTTTCAATTAGCCTGATCTCACTTTTTTTTCCCCCTGATTATCAATTCATAAAATGTTTCGAGATTTTGACTTTTCATCCTGCTTTGGAATGGGGAAATTTTTTGAAATCTCAAAAATTCTCATGGACAGGAAAACCATTTCTCACCCAACTATAAGCCCTTTGTGACTTCAGTGGGAACAAAATTAAGCCAACACAGAGCTTTTGAAACTCTCACACATAGTACATTGCAAGTCTTTTCTGGTATTATGTATATTTTTAAATGACAGTCTACTAGTTACTTTAGGGGGGAAAGTCTTCATTTTGTATTTGTTGTATGAAGCTTCTTACTGTCCCACAGAGGTAACTGAGTAAAACAGTCATGCCACGAATGCTGCTTAAGCATAGCTCCCTTTTCTAGCATCAGTTATCATACCTATTTCCACGCTTCTTGGGTATTGTATTAGAAATATTGCAATGAACTGGGAACTAAATAACTCCAAAATTGTTATCCACCTGTAAGACACCTACATTCCACAGGTACAAAGTCTCTGAAAAGATGTAGGTTGTGACTATCTGGCACTGAGACAGACTCTTTTTGGTGGCGGGATCCCAACCATAGAGTTCCTTGCCAGAGTGATCAGACTCAACCAAAGAATGACAGTGTTCAATAAGGTGTACAACACATCTTTTCAGTGAAGCCTTCCCCTCAGATGGATGGTCCTAAAAAAAAAAACTGGAAAAAAAAATCCTACACCAACAGTCAAGCTCCTCTGCTCAAGGGAAAAGTGTCTTTCTAATCTGGGCTTTTGCGTATCTTAGTTTGTGTAATACTTGGTACCCTGGTGATAAATACTATCTAAACATCTAAAAGAGGTTGGAAACAGACTAGATGATCATAGGTACTTTGTGGATATTCTCCAATTATAAATTGAAATAGAAATTGCTACACTCCGTGTATCAAAAAGTTCACCTTGTCTTGCCAGCATAATGCAATCTTTTGGCTTCAGGACAGGAGAAGCTCACCCAGTCCAAATCTACAGACACTTAGCATGCTAGCCTAGCGCAACAATATTAGATATAAGAAAATATATTACAAGCCCTATTTTTCCATTAACAATTTTTTTCTTTACTAGATAAGAGTCATGAGATGCAGGCTACATTTACAGAAACTATTTTTCATAATACAACTGAGCATAGGCATCAGGAGCTACTTACAATTTAAAACACAAGATGACTGTTTGTGGGACGCCCTTGGAAACGAACCACCTTTGATTAACTTTTTGCGTATTATTCCAAATGACAAATACAGTAACCCTCACACACTCACACTCCAACAGAAGCAGTTATAAGTGCCCCAAAGACTGCTTTTTAATCTTAGCGCTTTATTAAAAGAAACAAAGCAGGCGCACTGCTGTATTTCAGCCACAAGAAGTCTGCACTGGCACTTCTTCACTTAGGAAATTCGGTGTGACAGCCAGGGTCCAGACACCTCAAGGAAAGAATCGAAGGTTTAACTCCCCCAAAATAAGCAGTTAAACTAATTGCACACTGTTATTTTACTGTAAGGAACATCGAGTAAGATCATTTATGACAGCTTTTCATGCCCTGAACTTAATAGTTATTATGAGATACGTATACAGGTTATGGTACACAGACATGAATGTATATACACGGAAAACTGGAATTCTAACCGTGGTGCACCTTCAGCATGGCTTCACAAGAGGGTGGTGAAACAATCAGGGAGGGAGGGGCTATCTTCTCAGCCAGACAAGACTGGATTCAAGCACCTAGCCATTGTCCAGCCTGGAGGGGGGGGCAGGGGGGGAAACAATGCAGAATTATCAAAGCAAACGGGAACAGTTTGAAATGGAAAAGAAAACTGCAGTCGTCGAAAACTAAGGCTACTTCCGCAGTGCTATGTAAGCCCAGGGTTAGGAGAACTTGAGTTAGCAGACTCTGGGTTTGTTAACCTAGGGCTTGAGTGTGTACATGCATTTGTATCCCCAGGTTAGGAACTGTTGAATTCTGGGTCCCAACCTGGGGTTCCAGCAGCTACACTGCATTATGTGAACCTGAGTCCAACCATCCCTACCCCAGACTTACTAGTCCGCTGCCAAAATGTGGCCACTGTAACCCATTGTTCATGGTGCAGTGTGGGAAAACTTGACTATCCACCAAACTTGACTGACCAGAGAACAAAGAAAGTCAGCCCATGGGATTGTGAAATACTTTTGGTACACTCCTGGAGAATTAATCCAGTGGAGCCATGTCTACACTGCAAAGCAGTTTGAACTCTGGCTCCCAGCTTAACGCTGACTCAGACCCTCTACCTTCATATAGTCCTGGCACCCTGGGCTAGAGCCTTGTGTTACCACCGTTTGTGTGTAGAAGGGGGTTAGGCTTGAGCCTGAGTTCAAACACTGGACTTTCATTGAAGTGTAGACATATCCAAAGAAAGGAGGGAGCTTTTTCCCACTTGGAATAACTATAGTGACTGAAGAAAAAAAACCTGCAAACCCTTTCAAAGTAAAAGGGGTTTTAATTGAAGTACATATAGAACTTGGGGGGCCAGTTTCCAGGTGGGAGGCTGTCCGTGAACACTGGATCCTTTCTATATTCTGGGTACACTGTTTTAATGCCATAGGTACTCTTATTAGAAACAGAATTTTCTCTATTATAAAAGTGTGAAGCCTGAGGTTGTGCGTTTATATTTATTTTCTGTGTAATTTGGATGTGTTTGCTTTCCCCTTATTGTTTCATCTGTTAATCTGTTTTTTTTCTATTTAATAACATTTTTGTTTAGTTTTATCCCAAGCAGGTCTCTGGTGTGCAAACTGGAGTGTGTACACCAAAGTGACAGTCGTACTTGGGGGGCTGGTTTCACACCCTGGGGGTGACAAGCTAGAGGGGAACAATTGAAGTTCTGGTAGTTAAGACCTCAGGAAGGACAGATTTGGGGAGACCCAGAGCTAGAAGGGCTGCTGATGTCACCCTCCAAAGAGTAACTAGGCTGGTGGCAGCCGGGGTGAAACCTTGGGCTGGCTACTGGTGTTAGGGAATTCAACCATGACTGTATAGCACAAAGGACCCCAAAGTTACAGGGCAGCTGGTGACGGAATCTCATACTGGTCTGGGTGGATCCAAAAATGTCACACACAGGTTTAAATTCTAAGACTTATACCTATCAAGAAATGGATTAATATATTATCTGGCTATAGCCATGAACTAAGAGGAAGCAACAATCATCCCTTTTTACCAGCCTTCAATAGGAGTATCATCCCTCCTTTAACTGTTAACACCATCCCACACGAACACCTGGCTTGAGCTGTATATGTTACAAGGAAAAAATGTTTGCTCATCAAATTGAGGTTACAGACAATGGCACAGTATTCCCACATTGTTTAAAAGATCCCTGTGTTATTTTTTCATGTTCTCCTTACTTTGATTTTTGTCCAATATTAATGCAAGAGACCAGATCCTTAGCTGGTGTACACTGGTGTAATAATCCACTGTGTTAAACTAGTATAATGAAATGGAAAACTCAGGCACACATTGTCCCTGAACATGCAACAAATAAAACACTAGAGATGGAGATGTACTAATGAACTGTTCACCTCCTTAATTCCAAGATCTCACAAGACCCAGTGAGGAATACTAAACTGTGGAAGCAGCAGCTGTCAGGCCAACTTATATCAATACACTGCCTGGGAGACCAGTGAGCATTTTGTGTGATCCATGCTAAACTGAAACATGCTTGCTCTCTGATTTTCTTCTCCCTCCCACGCCACCCCCTTAGGCTGATGAGCCAGTAGCATCAGTGATTATCTCCCTACAAACTAAATCTGAAATTTTAGCTCCCAAACCAAACTGCTGCCACTCTAATTGAGAGGGATTATTAAATATCTTTAATACTTAATACATTTAATGATTAAGTATCTTTAAAACACTGAATACATCTGTTAATGATGACAGATATAAAGCCTGCTATTAGGTACAAAGCATCAGCTCCACATGGCTGCCCTCAAGTTCTTCCTGTGTCCACATTAAAGAGCTTCTCAAGGCAGACATAAAACGGGTAACATTTCCCCTGGAAACAACAGGGTTAAATGACATAGAAGTGTTCCCAGTCTATATTGTTTGTGTTCTCACTACTGTAGGTCAGTGAGCACTACCATTTGGTAAAGAGGGCAGTTTTGTGTTTGAGTCTTAATTAAATTAGTTACAGTTAGGGTCATTCTGTGACACTATCATGCTATCTGGGAACCCAGCTGATACTGCCTGAAAGTACTTGCTAATTGAAGGGCTGGTTTTGAATGAAAGCCAGGTCTCAGATTTTGAATGGTCACTACGTTTGTAGAGGAGATGCATGAATAGATTGTTTTGGAACTTTAAAAATACTTTAGGGTCATTAGTTGGATCCTGACTGAAATGATCCCCCACCATATTTATTATCTTTGTTCTCTAATGATGCACTGCCTTGTGTGTAAGGATGGTGCTGCTGAAGCTGGAATCCATTTTATTCCAAGAGGTTATGTCTTAGAAATTCAGCCTCTTCTATAGTCACTCACTGTAACTTTATGCTTAGAAACAGAAATCCTGATATACATCATGGTGAGAAGAAAAATCCTGCCGATGCAATCAATATTCAAACATCACATTTTTTACAAAATGAAGACTGTTAATAATGCTATTCCTCACATCCCAGGGGTTAACCACTCGGGGGGTGAGGGGAGGGAGAAGGGGAACAGCACATGACACTTTAAACTAAAAATACACTGTCCCTCTATATGATAGATAACAAGTCCTGGTTTTTGTTCAAATAGTCAGGACCAGCTTCTGCTCCTCTTACTAATATTGAATTGTGCCCTCCTTCACAAAAAAGGTGCAAGGAATTTAATAGGATTGCTCATGGAGTAAGGTGCTATTTAGTGTGTATAACAGTATTGGATTCTGGCCACAAGACGTAACAGGAATAGTACTCTGTTTCAGGCCCTTTTCAAGCTTTAATTTCTGAAGCCCCAGAAGACCCCAGGGAGAGACAGAAGTATTTATTTAAACTGTGAAAAAGAAAGGTTAAAGGGGTACATTAGCAGTGATGGACACCGCCTTGTGCAAAACTCCAGTTCAAGGGGCCTGGGTCAGTCCTTGACCCAGGCAACAGTGGTTTAAATCAAATCAGCTTAAAAAAAATCTAGAGCGGATTAATAAATGGAGAAAGGGAAGGTACATTGAAAATGTAGATGAAAGCAAATGAGGAAAACCTGAAAGCTAAGGCTGTCAGTTAACTCACGCGATTACTCGAAAAAAAATTAACTTTAAAAAAATCGTGATTAATTGCAGTTCTAATTAAATTGTTAAACAATAAGAATACCAATTGAGATGTATTATAAATATTTTGGGTGTTTTTCTACATTTTCAATATATTGATTTCAATTATAACACAGAATACAAAGTGTACTGTGCTCACTTTATATTTTTATTGCAAATATTTGCACTGTAAAAAAGAAATAGCATTTCAGTTCACCTCATACACGTACCGTAGTGCAATCTCTTTATCGTGAAAGTGCAACTTATACAGGTAGCTCTTTTTGTTACATTACTGCACTAAAACAAAACAATGTAAAACGTTAATGTCTACAAGTCCACTCAGTCCTACTTCTTATTCAGCCAATCACTAAGACAAATAAGTTTGTTTACATTATGGGAGATAATACTACCCACTTCTTAAATACAATGTCACCTGAAAGTGAGAGCAGGCATTCATGTGGCACTTTTGTAGCCAGCGTTGCAAGGTATTTACGTGCCAGATAAGCTAAACATTCATATGCCCCTTCATATTTTGACCACCATTCCAGAGGTCATGCTTCCAAGCTGATGATGCTCATTTAAAAAAAGAATGCATTAGTTACATTTGTGACTTAACTCCTGCGGGGAGAATTGTATGTCTTCTGCTCTGTGGTTTTACCCACATTCTGCCATATATGTTGTGTTATGACACTCTTGGATGACGACACAGCATATGTTGTTTGAATTGAGAACACTTTCACAGCAGATCTGACAAAACACAAAGAAGGTTCCAATATCAGATTTCTAAAGATAGCTATAGCACTTGACCCAAGGTTTAAGAATCTGAAGTACTGTTCAAAATCTGAAAGGGATAAGGTGAGGAGCATGCTTTTGGAAGCCTTAAAAGAGCAACACTCCAATTAAGAAACTACAGAACCTGAACCACCAAAAAATAAAATCAGCCTTCTACCGATGGCATCTGACTCAAATGATGAAAATGAATGCGCATCAATCCACACTGCTTTTGATCGTTGTCAAGCAGAACCCATCATCAGCATGTCCTCTGGAATGGTGGTTGAAGCATGAAGGGGCATACAAATGTTTAGCATATCTGGCACATAAATACCTTGTAATGCCGACTACAACAGTGCCATGTGAACGCCTGTTCTCACTTTCAGGTAACACTGAATAAGAAGTGGACAGCATTATCTCTTGTAAATGTAAATAAGCTTGTTTGTCTTAGCGATTGGCTGACCAAGTAGTAGACTGAGAGGACTTGTAGGCTCTAAAGTTTTACATTTTTGTTACATAACTGCACTCAAACAAAACAAAAGATTCTACATTTGTAAGTAGTGGCCAAAAGTTTTCAGGTTTTTGGTTTTCCAAAATAAAACAAAAGTTTGACAAAAGACGACACTTTCCACAAAACTTTCTCTTTACTCAAAAAAAATTGTTTTTGAAAACCAGTTTTGATGGATTTTTCTTCATTTTAGATGTTTCTTAAAAATCTCCCCCAATCAAAAGAGTAGGCCTGAAAAGAGAAAGACCCAGGGTGCTGGCAAAGTTCTCATATCTCCTCTCCCTTCCAAGGCCAGCAATAGGGAGCTGATGTCAGCTCTGCTGCAAAGAGTGGGAAGCCAAGGTCACACTAAGCATCCTCTCCTGCTCCCCTGCAGTGTTTCCCCCCACATCCCTACTCCATCTTGTTTGGAATTTTCAGGGGGGTGGAGGGAGGGGACAGGAAGGAATGCTTCTCCCCCTAAGACAGGCTGTATCACCTTATTACAGGGAGTAAGAAGTGCTCCTTTCCAGTTTCCTCACATCTGTCTCCCCGCTTACTAGGTTAGGTGGTGGGTGTTTCTTTCTCTACTTTTTAAACCAATGCAACACACTGCTATAGGATCCTATGGGCAACACAGGTGCTACTGCCCAGGTACTTGTTGTCTCCTTTTGTTTTGGGAGAGAGCGATGTTATGTGTTCCAGATTCTTTCCCCCCCCCCCTTTCATCTTTTGAGGGCAGCTGACATGGCGCCTTTCTCTACCCTCACAGAACAGTTTGGAGAAAGGGAGGAGAGTAGTAGGTGAGCACTATGTTCCCTAGAGCTTGAGTCTGAGAAGCTGCACAGGATTATTATTAGGGTGACCACATGTCTCATTTTGGCCGGGACAGTCCCCTTTTTAAGCACTGTCCTGTACATCCTGACTTTGACAAAAGTGGGCAGTTAGCAAGAGCAAATGAACAAGTGCCTGGTTTGCCAAAAAAGTCAGATGTGCCCCGCTAGAGGGGCACGGAGGACTGTTGGGGAGGGTGGTGACGCGAGGTGCTTGGGCAGCAGGACTTGGGGCAGGGGTCAGCTCTAGCCCCAGGCAACGCGGAGCTCGGGAGGTCATCCCCAGCCCCAATCCCAGCCGTGGGCAGTGCAGAACTTGGGGGCAGGGGAAGGTCAGTCCCAGCTGTGGACGGGAAGGAGCTCTGGGAGATGGTCAGCCTCTATCACAGGTGGTGGAGGAAAGGGGACAGCTCCGGCAAGCCCCGGGCCATCCCATTTTTACTTTAGGAAAAATGGTCACCCTAATTATAATTAAACATGACAGGGAAATCTAAGTTCTTTAGAGTCAAATGGGAACAACTCTGTAATTAAAAAAAGCTGACCAGCCCAAAAGCTGAAATGGCTTGAAAATATTACCTTTTCATTCACATTGTCCTTCTGAGCCTTGGAAGTCCCTCTGTTTACTGATTAGTACCAGAGTAAAGTTTGAAAGAACTTTGCTGAGTGACTGTACAATACTGTTTTGAACTGGGTCAGACCTTGTTATGGGTTGAGTTAAAACAGGGTTGGCAGACTTTGGCACGCAGCCAGCTCAGGTAAGCCCCCTGGTAGGCCGGGCCGGTTTGTTTACCTCACGTGTCCGCAGGTTCGGCTGATCGCAGCTGCCACTGGCTGTGGTTCACCGTCCCAGGCCAATGGGGGCTGCTGGAAGTGGCATGGGCCAACGCATGTGCTGGCTGCTGCTTCTGCAGCCCCCATTGGCCTGGAGTGGCGAACCGTGGCCAGTGGGAGCTGCGATCAGCCGAACCTGTGAACATGGCAGGTAAACAAACCGGCCCGGCCCACCAGGGGGCTTACGCTAGCAGGCCAGGTGCCAAAGGTTGCCGATCCCTGAGTTAAAACCTCATTCAAACTTGTGTGACTGTGCCCTGCTTTTAAGATTGCTATAAGGAATACTTTAAGGGGCCACGCCTAAAGCAAGGCGTGATGAAGTTTGTCCAGAAACTAGCACATATGGGTGGAAGGTTCCACTGGGAATTGTTCTGGTCAGGTGAATGGGCTTCTAAGGGTGTGAAAAAAGTCCAGCTGGAGGGTGGGCCACATATGAAACTGGCAGACACTAAGAGGAAGAGAAAGAAACTAAAGCAAAGCATGAGCCTCTAAGCACAGTGGCCCCAATCCTTAGGCACCCAAGTACAAGTTTTAAGCTCCACTTCAATCCAGAAAACTCCTGCTGAATGCTGTAGTGCATTCAACTCACTTAGTACCTAAATTTTCAGGGTAAAAGGTACCTATATTTCTGCCTCTGGACATGTGCACTGCTGCCTTCCTCTAGGTGTCCTGGCTCCCGTCTCCTGCCTAAGCCCCAGTGTGGTCCATGAACCAGGGGAAGATAGGAAGTCCTCTGCCTAACTCACATGTGGGGCCTGGTTCAGTGAGTGAACTCAGAGGACCCTTACTGGATCAAATACCATTCAAAGTCTGGCTGGAAGAGGCGGTGATAGTGGTCCAAGTTATTCCACTATGTATAAATTAAATAGTAATTGGAGCAGTGAGACTGGACCTCCCAGGTGGGTGTGCTAAGTACCGGGCTCATGGAGTTATTTTCTCTCTGCTCCAGTGGCTCCAAGTGTACACAGTGGAACAGCTCCAACAAGCACAATAGAGCGAGACCCCCAGCTCGGTGGTTACAGCACTTGCCTGAGCAGTGAGAGACCCCTGTTCAAATCCTTTCTTCCCATCAGGTAGAGCAGGGGACTTGAACCTGGTGCTCCTACAGCCCAGGTGAATGTTCTAACCCCAGGGCTAAGAGTTAGAATGTGGGTGCTGCTGCCTGAAATAGATGCTCTAGCAATTATTTTGGAGATGTTCTATGGGTTGTGTTATGTAGGAGGTCAGACTAGATGAGCACCATGGTTCCTTCCTGGCCTCAGATTTTATGAAGCCTCTAGTGAGTGAAGCAGACACCTTACTTAATTCTCACAAGAAATTACTTAGGCATCTAAGCCTTCAGAAGAGGGGCTCCTGTTTATGGATCGCTAGCAGAAATAGGCACCTATCTCCATGAGAGGGGTGGGGCTTAAAGACACACCCCTCTCATTGCAAAGCCTAATTCCCTTTGTGGACCTGTGTTGATCTGACCCTAGGAGAAACCTAGAGAAAACTTTGGTGTCTGGTGCTGGCTAATGAGGCTTAGGGCTATATTCAAAGAAGCTATCCCGTTTCTTGTTCCTGCTACAGTGGGAGAAGTAGGACTTTGTACAGCCAAGATTGCATCAAACCCCATCATCAATTTCTGCTCCCAACTCGAACATCCCAAGGGCCCCAGTCTTTGACTAGCTGCTTGGATTTAAAAGGGGCAACAACAACAAATCTATGCACCTTTCTTGTGAGACAGCAGGATCTTTGTTTAAGCATGCCAGAATCCTATTTAGTACCCTACCAGTTCAAAAGGGACTGAGTGAACAAGCAGACTGTACCGACAAATACAGACTCAGATCTGTGCTGCCCATAAGCAGTGAGTTAACAATAATATTATTTGTTTTAAATCTTAGTAATTCCCTTTTCCCTTCCCAATGAACTGTCTATTTTACATCTAACTTATTTAGACTGTAAGCTCTTTGGGTCAGAGACGGTGTATATTTTGTTTTTATTGATTTGGCAATATTTAATCTTTGAGAAAAAGATTAGCGACCCAATAATAGTACTCTCCTCTGAGATCATTCCCATCTGGTTTATTTAGATCTAATAAAGTGTGCTTTTCTTTAACAGGATTAATATGAAACTTGAAATATTAATGCGAAGTAGAATCTAGCTAATTTTCACTTTGCTAATCTCTAAATTCTACTAGGCACAACAGCCTCACCCCACTTCTCAGCCAAAATTTAATAGTCATGTAGTGAGGCTTTAGATAACTGAGGATTAAGTTATGACTCTTATGGCAGTGCAGCATTATGAGATGAGGGTGGGTATACAACCAAGCAGCGGCTGCTGAAGGCATTAAGTCTGTGTAGGCAAAAGCAGGTGTAATGAAAAGCATACTTCCTGGCAGCATTTGCTATACCCCTAAAAGAAAGGTTGTAAAGACCTCCCTATGAGAACTCTTGAAGATTTACTTTGACTCCATATGCAACAGTGGCTGTCTGCTTAACCGATTCTCAGTTGGTTATAAGCCAGGATTCGCATGCACTCCAATTCTGCACATGAACAATTTGATTGATGATCCCTTCTTGCTACAATTTCTGCACACAAAAAACAAGTCTTCCTCTGAAAAAAGATTTCAAAAACAATCTCCCAAATGTGAACTGAGCATAAACCAATGAAGTAATGTCTTCCTTTATCTTGTGAGAATCTGAAACAGTAGTTTTGAGAGGCGTGAACTTCCCCATTCATCTCAGTGTGGTGCTAACTCTGATAATGCACATTTTATTTGAATATGGTAGTATCTATTTCACTAGTTAACATCCAGTTTGATCATTCCACAAATGCAATCTGCTTTCTACACCCAGAAATCAAAACTCCCAAGTGTCTCACACCAAATCATGAAAGCCTCCAGCTTTGCTAACACTTTCTATAACAGTTATAAAAAATTTCAATAAAAAGTTCTGCAACATATTGAAAATTTAAATTATACTAGCAACATAACATAATTTGAATATAATACCAACTTAAAAAGAGGAATATTGTACTGTACTGTTTCCTTAAGTGTTCATTAATCTTCCCTGAGGAAGAAATTAGCTGAAGCACATGGGCATACCCCTGAACTTGTGTCCAGATTCTTTGCTTTCTTTCTTTAAGTGTTTTGCTAGTGATTTTTTTTTTCAAAAACTAACTACTGAGTATATATAATGCAAAGAAGTCCAAGTTTCCAATGGAGTCTTAACCATTAGCTCTGAGGTCTGAACTGCCCCATTCATTTGAATGAGTGCTAACTTGGATGCCAATGATGATAGTTAAAATGCCAACATTTTCAACTATTTCACTGCTCAAAGCATGTAAAAAAAGGAGAGAACGTACAATGACCTGAAGATCTACACTAGAATATAAAACGGAGGGGTCGGGGGGGGGAGAGTGTCATAAAATGAATCACAGAAGATGCACAGGTCTTTAAGAACACAAGGTAGTTTTTCAGAGGGAGGCTTTGGATTGGTTTTGTTTAACTAAAGGAGCGATGGGGGGGTCTCTGCTTCAAAGGTTTGGGAAGATGACTGTTCGGATTATAATAATCCCCTAAAACCCGACATTTTAAAAATGTATCTGAAGTTGCCACAGCATGTCTGCCTGCTTTACTGGAGAGATGCAAAGCCCAAGAGCCATGATGCAACATTTAGGTCAAGCTTGCTGTGAAGTACACAGTCTTTGTGGTAAAGAGCCAACCATATCCCACACTGCACCCAAAATTAAACAAAAGATTACATGGAGCAGAAAGTCTGCACAGGCACATGTTTTGATTTACTGATGATGAGTGTCATCAATATGGTTGTCAACGAAGGAATTCTTTGAACAGAAAATATTTAGAAAGATTACTATTTCAGTGGGAGAACGAGAAGGAACCACATCATCATATTACAGCAGCCACAACTGCTTAATACCATATCTGTTTGGAGTGACAATAAGGGTATGTCTACACTACGAAATTAGGTGGAATTTATAGAAATCAGTTTTTTAGAAATCGTTTTTAAATAGTCGATTGTGTGTCCCCCCCACACAAAATGCTCTAAGTGCATTAATTCGGTGGAGTGCTTCCACAGTACCGAGGCTAGTGTCGACTTCCGGAGTGTTGCACTGTGGGTAGCTATCCCACAGTTTCCAGAGTCTCCGCTGCCCATTGGAATTCTGGGTTGAGATCCCAATGCCTGATGGGGCAAAAAACATTGTCGCAGGTTGTTCTGGGTACCTGTCATCAGGCCCTCCTTCCCTCTGTGAAAGCAACAGCAGACAATCGTTTCACGCCTGTTTTCCTGAGTTACCTGTGCAGACACCATACCACAGCAAGCATGGAGCCCTCTCAGATCACTTTGGCAATTAGAAGCACATTAAACACCACACGCATTATCCAGCAGTATATGCAGCACCAGAACCTGGCAAAGTGATACCGGGCGAGTAGGCGACGTCAGCGCGGTGACGAGAGTGATGAGGACATGGGCACAGACTCCTCTCAAAGCATGGGCCCTGGCAATTCAGGCATCATGGTGCTAATGGGGCAGGTTCATGCTGTGGAACATCGATTCTGGGCCCGGGAGACAAGCACAGACTGGTGGGACCGCATAGTGTTGCAGGTCTGGGACGATTCCCAGTGGCTGCGAAACTTTCGCATGCGTAAGGGCACTTTCATGGAACTTTGTGACTTGCTTTCCCCTGCCCTGAAGTGCATGAATACCAAGATGAGAGCAGCCCTCACAGTTGAGAAGTGAGTGGCAATAGCCCTATGGAAGCTTGCAAATCCAGACAACTACCGGTCAGTTGGGAATCAATATGGAGTGGGCAAATCTACTGTGGGGGCTGATGTGATGCAAGTAGCCAACGCAATCAAAGATCTGCTGATATCAAGGGTAGTGACCCTGGGAAATGTGCAGGTCATAGTGGATGGCTTTGCTGCAATGGGATTCCCTAACTGTGGTGGGGCCATAGATGGAACCCATATCCCTATCTTGGCACCGGAGCACCAAGCCGCCGAGTACATAAACCGCAAGGGGTACTTTTCAATAGTGCTGCAAGCTCTGGTGGATCACAAGGGACGTTTCACCAACATCAACGTGGGATGGCCGGGAAAGGTACATGACGCTCGCATCTTCAGGAACTCTGGTCTGTTTCAAAAGCTGCAGGAAGGGACTTTATTCCCAGACCAGAAAATAACCGTTGGGGATGTTGAAATGCCTATAGTTATCCTTGGGGACCCAGCCTACCCCTTAATGCCATGGCTCATGAAGCCGTACACAGGCAGCCTGGACAGTAGTCAGGAGCTGTTCAACTACAGGCTGAGCAAGTGCAGAACGGTGGTAGAATGTGCATTTGGACATTTAAAAGTGCACTGGTGCAGTTTACTGACTCGGTTTGACCTCAGTGAAACCAATATTCCCACTGTTATTACTGCTTGCTGTGTGCTCCACAATATCTGTGAGAGTAAGGGGGAGACGTTTATGGCGGGGTTGGAGGTTGAGGCAAATCGCCTGGCCGCTAGTTACATGCAGCCCGACACCAGGGCAGTTAGAAGAGCACAGGAGGGCACGGTGTGCATCAGAGAAGCTTTGAAGACCAGTTTCATGACTGGCCAGGCTACGGTGTGAAAGTTCTGTTTGTTTCTCCTTGATGAAACCCCCTGCCCCTTGGTTCACTCTACTTCCCTGTAAGCTAAGCACCCTCCCCTCCTCCCTTCGATCACCACTTGCAGAGGCAATAAAGTCATTGTTGCTTCACATTCAAGCATTCTTTATTAATTCATCACACAAAAAGGGGGATAACTGCCAAGGTAGCCTGGGAGGGGTGGTGAAGGAGAGAAGCACCGGGAGAGGTGGAGGAGGGAAGGACAAGAACACACAGCACTTTAAAAGTTTAAAACTTTAAAACTTATTGAATGCCAGCCTTTTGTTGCTTGGGCAATCCTCTGGGGGTGGAGTTGCTGGGTGGCCGGAGGCCCCCCACTGCTTTCTTGGGTGTCTGGGTGAGGAGGCTATGGAACTTGGGGAGGAGGGCGGTTGGTTACACAGGAGCTGTAGCGGCGGTCTGTGCTCCTGCTGCCTTTCCTGCAGCTCAGCCATACGCTGGAGTGCATTAGTTTGCTCCTCCAGCAGCCTCAGCATTGAATCCTGCCTCCTCTCATCACGCTGCCGCCACCTTTCAGCTTCAGCCCTCTCTTCAGCCCGCCACTTACTCTCTTCAGTCTGCCACCTCTCCTCCCGGTCATTTTGTGCTTTCCTGCACTCTGACATTATTTGCCTCCACGCATTCGTCTGTGCTCTGTCAGTGTGGGAGGACAGCATGAGCTCAGAGAACATTTCATCACGACTGTGTTTTTTTCGCCTTCTAATCTTGACTAGCCTCTGGGAAGGAGAAGATCTTGTGATCCTTGAAACACATGCAGCTGGTGGAGAAAAAAAAGGGACAGTGGTATTTAAAAAGACACATTTTATAGAACAATGGGTACACTCTTTCATTGTAAATTCTTGCTGTTAACATTACATACACAGCACATGTGCTTTCATTCCAAGGTCGCATTTTGCCTCCCCCCACCACGTGGCTAGCCCCTCACCCCTCCCCCCTCCCCCTGGCTAACAGCGGGGAACATTTCTGTTCAGCCCAGGCAAACAGCCCAGCAGGAACGGGCACCTCTGAATGTCCCCTTAAGAAAAGCACCCTATTTCAACCAGGTGACCATGAATGATATCACTCTCCTGAGGATAACACAGGGAGATAAAGAATGGATGTTGTTTGAATGCCAGCAAACATACACTGCAATGCTTTGTTCTACAATGATTGCTGAGTACATGCTACTGGCCTGGTGTGGTAAAGTGTCCTACCATGGTGGACGGAATAAGGCTGCCCTCCCCAGAAACCTTTTGCAAAGGCTTTGGTAGTACATCCAGCAGAGCTGCAAATGCCAGGGCAAATTAATCATTAAACATGCTTGCTTTTAAACCATGTATATAGTATTTTAAAAGGTACACTCACCAGAGGTCCCTTCTCCGCCTGGCGGGTCCGGGAGGCAGCCCTGGGTGGGTTCAGGAGGTACTGGCTCCAGGTCCAGGGTGGGAAACAATTCCTGGCTGTCGGGAAAACCGGTAGCTCACAGCAAGCAAGCGGAGAAATCTACAACTTCATCATCATCATCTTCCTCGTCCCCAGAACCTGCTTCTGTGTTTCCTCCATCTCCATTGAAAGAGTCAAACAACACAGCTGGGGTAGTGGTGGCTGAACCCCCTAAAATGGCATGCAGCTCATCATAGAAGCAGCATGTTTGGGGCTCTGACCCAGAGTGGCCGTTTGCCTCTCTGGTTTTCTGGTAGACTTGCCTCAGCTCCTTAAGTTTCACGTGGCACTGCTTTGGGTCCCTGTTATGGCCTCTGTCCTTCATGCCCTGAGAGATTTTGACAAATGTTTTGGCATTTTGAAAACTGAACGGAGTTCTCATAACACAGATTCCTCTCCCCATACAGCGATCAGATCCCGTACCTCCCATTCGGTCCATGCTGGAGCTCTTTTGCGATTCTGGGACTCCATCATGGTCACCTCTGCTGATGAGCTCTGGCCAGCGTGGCAAGCTGCAGGTGACCATGCAAACAGGAAACTGAAATTCAAAAGTTTGCGGGCCTTTTCCTGTCTACCTGGCCAGTGCATCTGAGTTGAGAGTGCTGTCCAGAGCGGTCACAATAGAGCACTCTGGGATAGCTCCCGGAGGCCAATACCGCCTAATTGCGTCCACAGTACCCCAAATTCGACCCGGCAAGGCCGATTTAAGTACTAATCCCCTTGTCGGGGGTGGAGTAAGGAAATCGATTTTACAAGCCCTTTAAGTCGAACAAAAGGGCTTCATCGTGTGGACGGGTGCAGGGTTAAATCGATTTAATGCTGCTAAATTCGACCTCAACTCCTAGTGTAGACCAGGGCTAACTTAACACTGACATCTCGATATCTGTGTAGGTTAGTTGTCTGTTATGTCAAACTTTCCCAGTAGCACTACATCTCTGAAAGGACAGTAGAATAAATTTGAGGAGTGTTTCCATGTTTCCAGTCTTTGTTGCCAAATCAAATCATGCTCAGCTACGTCAGCATAAAATTGGCTCCAAAAATACTAATGCAGCAAATACCAGACAAATACCAATCAATCAATTTGTGGATAGTGTGGTAGGCTTGTTGACAAATGAGTGAACTGAAGCTAATACTCTTATAACTTCTTCCAGTTCAAAAGATAAGTGATAGTTTGAGCTGCCCTTGCATACAGTTCTGTTGATCTACCATTCTGGGGGATACACACACAGTGTGTTTGTGGTATAGATTTATTTCAGTCTTGTTCTTTATAGCATCTTAAATTGGCAAGTTGATCCTCAGAAATACTTAATAGTTTATAGGTGTAGCTGCTGCAAAAAGAGTCTTGAACGGTAAGTGTACTATATACCAAGCCAAATTGTCTTGAGGAAGATTTTAAGGTTGTGGTGTTTTTTGCTTGTTTTATAATTCTGAAATAATAAAACTTGTAAGTTTGGTGATTTTGTTACATGACATGTTATAGTTCTGAAGTTTCTGAAAGATTTTAAAGAGCTTGAGTATAAATACCACTATCAAGCTATGATGCCATGGTCTCAAACACCTGCAATACAGAGATTATACCTAGTTCTACCTTTTGTTTACCTCGGACACAAATAGCACTCTCTACCAACTATCCTCCTGACTGGGTGAAATAAGCACTTGGATGAAAAGAGGCTGGTTGATGTTCAATTTGGGCAAGAGGTAGGTGATGCGGATGAGTAGAGGGGAAACAACTTGAAGTCCTAGCAACCACCATCACCTTTCCCTCCATTGAAGGGGTCTGTCCCCAGATGGTCTAACCAGTCTGCAGCCTCAGTATCTTCCTGCTGGACACAAAGATAGTGACATATGCTACAAACACTTTTGTCCATGTATGATTAGCCAACAGATATAGTCCCAATTCAAACATGGACCTAGCCACAGTGCTCTATGTCTTTGTGACCTCCAGGCTGAAGTATTGCAAGTTACTAAACCTAGATATGAGCACTCTAACTTCAAAATAACTTCTGTTAGTCACGAATACAGCAATCTTCTTCCCCAACGACACTAGCTACTGAGAGCATATCCTGGTGCTCCACTGGCTTCACACATAACAGAGGTTCAAATTCAAGTTCTCAGTGTCAGTCCTCAAGAATCTCCACTGAATTGGTCCAAGATACCTCAGAGTGCACCTCATGATGACTTTCCCCCAACAGCTATATTCCTTATGAAATATGAAGAAGTCAGTCATCCTCAAGTATGGAACTTGTCAGACTGGGAAGTAGAGCTTTCTCCGCAATAGGGCCAAATCTCTGGAATCCACTATTGGAAGAAATCAGAATGACCACAAAACTCACTGTCTTCAGGATGACAGATAAATCTCACTTCTTTGATTTAGCTTTTCCACAGTTGCATTAGAAACAAAGGTGAGAGAAGGAGGAATTGGAGGAATTCCCCTCCGAATTCACCAGCCTTCGTACTTTCTCAGTTACTGTGGACAACCCCTCCCCTATCACCAAGACCCATAATATGGGCATTATCTTTAATAATGATGCCTTTTTATCTGCCTTTTTATCTAAATCCTCACATCCAGACAGAGTCTAAATCTTTCAGCATAATGACATATGGTTTTCCCTATCCATTCACACAGCTAAAACTCTTGGCCAGGCTTTCATCATCTCATATCTTGTGCAATCTTGCCCCACTCATATCCACTGAAAATACTGCTGTAAAAATAATTTTTTCCACTGCATCAAGCACAAGTGAGTTCTTTCCTTCTAAAAAGATTCACAGATTATTCCTGCTGTATCTATAATCTCTACATGGTATGAATGACTCCTTCCAGTCAATGATGTTGGTCTTCATTGTCCATTTAAGTTAAGTTTTCAAACAAGCACTTTTGTGCTCTCTCATGTCACTCTTAAGGTATGGAAGAAGTTCCAGTACATATCCGCAAAGCCACCTCATTGTCATTTTTCAAACCCCTCCTTAAAGCTCTGCTTTGCTGTCATGCTTGCAAAGAACTTGACAGTGGGTAGGCGGCCAGTGTACTCTGTTTTTTTCTCATGCTGACAAGTATTGTTTCATTTTTTTCCTTGTAGTTCTCTCATCTATTTTCTGTACACGTGTGGTGTCTCAGATTGTGAGATCTGCAGGGCAGGGACCATCTTTCCATTAGTGTATAGGTAATTTTCCTCTGTTCTAGTCCAACCTTTGCCTACCATGTCTATTTATACTGTAAACTCCTCCAGTCAGGGACGGTCTCTAATTATAAGTTTGTCCAGTCTTTAGAACAATGGGACCTCTAGGAACTACTATAATAAAAATAACCTTTACTGTTAACTGTATAAAGAAAAGGAGTACTTATAGCACCTTAGAGACTAACAAATTTGAGATAAGCTTTCATGAGCTACAGCTCACTTTATCGGATGCATGCAGTGGAAAATACAGTGGGGAGATTTTATATACACAGATTATTTTATTTATATATATACATAAAATATACACACACACACACACACACACACACACCATTATGTAATGGTTTCCAATCTGCAAAGTAATTCCAATTCAGCAGTCTCTCGTTGGAATCTGTTTTTGAAGTTTTTTTGTTGAAGAATTGCCACTTTTAGGTCTGTAATTGAGTGACCAGGGAGACTGAAGTGTTCTCCGACTGGTTTTTGAATGTTAAACTTTCAGACCTAAAAGTGGCAATTCTTCAGCAAAAAAACTTCAAAAAACAGACTCCAACGAGAGACTGCTGAATTGGAATTAATTTGCAAAGTGGACACCATTACATTAGGCTTGAATAAAGACTGGGAGTGGATGTGTCATTACACAAAGTAAAACTATTTCCCCATGTTTGTTTCCCCCCCACACACACCCCCCACTGTTCCTCACACGTTCTTGTGAACTGCTGGAAATGGCCCACCTTGATCATCACTACAAAAGGTTCCCCCCCCCCCCACCCCCGGTGGTAATAGCTCATCTTACCATAAACACTAACGAGAGAGTGATCAGGTAACACCCATTGTTTCATGTTCTCTGTGTAGATAAAATCTCCCCACCATATTTTACATTGCATGCATCCAATGAAGTGAGCTGTAGCTCACGAAAGTTTATGCTCAAATATATTTGTTAGAAAAGGAGTACTTGTGGCACCTTAGACTTTTTGCGGGTACAGAGTAACACAGCTGCTACTCTGAAACCTGTTAACTGTATGAATCTGTATAACATAAGGTTTCAGGTGTGGTTTTACACAGTTTAAAATTTATGGTAATTATTATTAGCTCCCAGTAGTGCCAACATGTAGGTTCTGGACAAACATAAAAGACACCGAGCCTAATTTGATCAGTCTTACACTCTAAGACACTGTCTTTTTCATCTGCTGTTTTCTCAGTTTGTATTGGTTTACTATTTGCCTTCGTATTCAAAGACCACTTAAAATCAAAATCAATCTTAAATATTTTGACACTTATATCTACATGTAATTTTCATCTCCAAAACATTGTTCTTTTAATCTCAAAAGAAGGCAAGGAAGAAAAAATTCCACAAGCTGGCACTTTCTCCATCCAATCTGTTACAAGACAGCTTCAGATAACCAGGCACAGCCTTGTTGTAAGCACCATCTTGCTACGGTACTCAAAAAAGTGTCTGTCAGATTAGTCCTGCTCTCTCAAAGAGAAGTCAAGTTTTTTGTTGTTCTTTTATAAATGAGCTAAACTAGTGAACTCTTCAGATAATAGATGATTCTCCTTATACATCCTTTTTCAAATTCACACATACATGTCTGAATGCTGGAGCCACAACAAAATGCTCTTTTGCCTCGTATCCACCTCAGTGCTATGGTTTTATAGACCACCAAACAATCAGAGATGGGGTTGGGGGAGAAGGCCTTCTTTGTCTAAACTGCTACTTTGTTTCTCTTCTCTGGCTTTCCACTTCCCTCCCAGCTCTACCATTGCCATCAGAAACGACATATTCCGCATTACTAAATAGCAAGAGCCATAGGGCTTTTCACTTCTAATTTCACGCCATAATAAAATGCAGTGGTTGTTTCAGTGGGGGATCTGAAAAGCCTTTCTTTGTGAGGCTTGTTTGTGGTACTTAACCTGACCATCATTCTGGCAGCAGGCATCTGAGCTTCTTCATGCAATTGTAGCAAAGGGGGAGGAAAATATACTACACTGTCCTAAAGAAAACTACCCACTAAATGTTCTACACTTAGTTAAATCTCTCACAGTTATAGTCCATCAGCACTAATGATGTTTCTCATGTGAGTCCTGATCCTGCAAAGCATCCCTGTATGTAGAATTCCCGTTGAGTCCAACAGATGTTTGTGTGCCAAAGACTTATAGGCCTTTGAGACCTGGGTCCATCTTAACCCGTAACCTATTCTCCGCATGCACACTAAATGTTTTAAATACCAAATGATAAATAATAGATTTAGATAAATAACAGGTCTATAAATAAAGGGCATTGAATAATATTTTAAGATTGTCTCTATGATATTTGTTACTTGCCATTTGGAAGGCAGGAGGCCTCTGTATTACCAGAAAATTAAGAGGTTAAGGGACACAAAATAGCTTTCTTTTTTTCCTTTTGTTTATCATCTTGCAACACATGCTACATACCAGCAAGCATGTACATTCATACTAATCTTTTCTGAGGGGGTGTGGGGACATCAAGTCTAAAGGTATGGTTTCTAAAAACCACATATTGGTCCAATCTCTCACAAAGCCAGTAACAAGGCTTTGCACAAGTTAGGGCTGTGGTGGTGGTGGTGAATGAATACATACACGGATGGATAGTAGTCCTTCTTACAAACTGGCAGCTTCTTGCAGTTGGCAGCACAGTGGCTGCACAGCCACTTGTATGCTACATTATAGGATGTAATTGCAGCTGGGTCATCTCATGCCCCTCCCCCTCATATTGGGAGCTTTGGGCCTGCGGACCTGTACAGCATTAGATTCCTTGGCTATTTGTCTGCCTTCCCCACCAACCTCCCACAGTATCCTCTCTTTGTTGCCATGGAGGGAGACACTTGATAAAACAGTTCCATGGCACACCAGGGGGTGATGTCCTCCTACCCAGACTCTAAAGAGACTCCATCAGAAATAGAATCCATTGCAATTTCACTGTGTGTAGGATTCTCCACACCAAAAGACAAGAGCAATGTTTGGTTTCAAAATAGCAAGTAGACAACAATATGGACTAATGGCCCACCACACAGACTCTCAAACCCACACCCTTACCATTTTATTTCAATAATGAAAATAAATGAATACATTTGCTCCTGGGCTGAGATCTCGTAAGCCAAGTAAATCAGCATAATATTTCATGGCAGAGTTAGGAACTCCTGAAAACACATAAGAAAATGATAAGCTCATGATTACAACGGTGTAAACCTTAATTTTATCTGAATGAATCTATTATTCTAGAGTTAGGCCATGTCTCATAGGCACACTCCTGCATGGAGGGTAGCACGGAGCTGCCCATCCCTACAGGGAACTTCAGGAGTCAGTTCTGCCTCCCAGAATGCTCATGTGTACAGACTGCAGGTGTACTGCACATGACTTTATGGGCCATCTGAATGGCCTTAGGGTTTGCTCCAGAAAAACAGCTTGATCTTTCCTGATGTCCAGGTGAGACAGTGTTCTCTGAAGAGAAAAAGACTGAACAGGCTAGAGGACAGATATTCACAGCTGCACATGTGCAGACACCATTCAGTGGCCTATAGTAGATTTATCGATTCCAAGGCCAGCAGGTAACATTGTGATCACCTTCTCTATAACACAGGCCATAGAACTTCCTATAATACATAATTACTATTATACATAGTAATATATCTCTAACAGTGCACAGACCAGTGTGAATACTGTACATGTGACTTCTATCAATAAATTAATGACGAGCTAGTCAATGACCATGTCACCTAGTCATTAGACAATGGTATTTAATATAAGTAATGAATTTCCCCTATTTCCCCCATGATATTATGCCACAGTTGTGATCAGCAAAGGCATTGGGTACTAGATCCCCATAAATATAAGAGATGGAGTAACTGGCAGACTGCGTAAGGCCCCTGGATTGCCTTCCTGCTCTGAAAGAGTCCAGATTTGATTACTTCCATGGAACATGCAGGGCCTGTTTGATTCCCCTGGCCTTCAAAAGAGGGTCTGTAGATTTAGTGGCCAAATGTATTTTGAATATGTGCTGCGGCTTGGTAAGAGGAGCAAGATGTTTCTAATTTTAAATAACTGAATGGGTGCACAGGGCCTGGATAATGGGCTCTTTTATTTATTCTACATCACAATAAATAAAAGAATAGGGGTAAGGGGCACGACTTGTTCACCCATATTAGTCAGGAGTTTCTTTTCTTCCTGAGGAAAATTTCAGTGAAGACAAAAAACAAATGTCATTTTTCTACAAAAATAAAAAACCAAAAATTTCAGTTTTCAGCCAAAACCCAGAAGTTTAGGGTTTCTAGCCAAAACGTTTTCGGGCTTTCATTGTTTCAATGAAAACTTGACATTTTCCATGGAAAGTTGATTTTTTTTGCAAAAAAATTGTTTGATCAAAAACCCAGGCTTTGTTTCTTTCTCCACCCCCCCACGGAAATTTTTTGATTAGCCTTCTATATCACTTCTAGCAAAAGTAAGGAGTGAAGAAATGTAGCTAAGTAAAAGATAAATTACTATTTTTTTCTCCAGAGTAGCAGCCGTGTTAGTCTGTATCTGCAAAAAGAAAAGGAGTACTTGTGGCAACTTAGAGACTAACAAATTTATTTGAGCATAAACTTTCCTGAGCTCCGATGAAGTGAGCTGTAGCTCACGAAAGCTTATGCTCAAATAAATTTGGTAGTCCCTAAGGTGCCACAAGTCCTATTTTTTTTATAATCTTTATTTGCTGTTTTAGAAAATATGTTTAGAATGCTTCGCACAAGTAGCAGCTCAGCCTTGCTGCCCATATTGGTGCCTTAATGTATTCTTTTACAATGTTAATTGGCCAATCAAAAAGCATTCTTACACATTTCACTGAATTGGAAGATATTACATCTAAAAAAAAAACAGAGGGTTATGGTGGAATATGAAGAATCGTTGTACTTTACCCAGTGAGATTAGACCTGGAGTCGAGTACTTTGACTTGTCCACTGATTTCTAATATTATTAAAATTAATTGATCCCTCCAGTCATAAAGCACATCCCATAAAGAGAAAGACAGAGTAACATTTTTATATTCATCGTTACATGAACTGGCACAATGTGTATATGGCAGGGTAATGAAATAGGGTATAATTGAATATGCTGTGGTAACGGTGCTGCTGAGGCACAGCAAAAGGGTGAAGTGGGAGTTTGGGAAATGTAATGCTTCATCTCACTTTCTGCCACTCATCTTAATGGGACTCCCTAGTGAGCCCTCAAAAGGAATCAAATATGGTAAAAGTGAGGCGGTGCATTGGTTTTAAAACCCTGAGGGGACAATTGTCAGAAAATGCAGTTCCTTGGAAGGCTTTTTTGCCCAGCACTCCATAGACTGACAGATGAGACTGGTAACTTTCCTTTATATGTAAATGTGTGCAAGGAAACACTAGTTAATGAAAGGTTTCGGAGTAGCAGCCATGTTAGTCTGTATCCGCAAAAAGAAGAGGAGTACTTGTGGCACCTTAGAGACTAACCAATTTATTTGAGCATAAGCTTTCGTGAGCTACAGCTCACTTCATCGGATGCATTCAGTGGAAAATTTCGTGAGCTGTAGTCACGAAAGCTTATGCTCAAATAAATTGGTTAGTCTCTAAGGTGCCACAAGTACTCCTTTTCTTTTTACTAGTTAATGAAGCATAGCCAAAGGGCCACATCCAGAAGTTCTAACTCAAGGCTAAATCCTCAGAGATACTAAGCACCTGCAAATGCTGTTGCCCTGGATGTGAGGGGTGTGTATACCCCAGAATGTGATCAAGTTAATTACAACCATATTATGTGTATTCAGCCACCCTGAATTAATGAAATAGAGCACCACATAGGCAAGGGTTAATTTGAAGACAGGTTTTCAGAAGCAAGGTCAAAACTAGCTATAGTTTCTGCTAATCAGAACGAGAAGAGGGGACACACAAGTAAACAACTGAGACTGAAAACTTGGTGGTCAGAAAACCTTGAATCTAGATGCCTCTGATACTCAGTTTATTGAAAGTAGGAAAAGTGATGATCCAGTAGGGGTCATTATGACCTATGTGTTTTGTAGAAGTTAGTTATAAAAGATTAGATAATAGAGTGTACTTTGGAGCTGTCCTCTGAAGAGGCATCTTGAGACATTTTTCCTGATACCCTTTCTCTCCGGCAGATGAGCAACTGGCCACTGCAAACCTGCTGTTACTTACTCTATACCAGGGGTTCTCAAACTGGGGATTGGGACCCCTCAGGGGGTCATGAGGTTATTACATGGGGGCAGTGGTGAGCTGGAGCCGGTTTGCACAGGTTCGCGCGAACCAGTTGTTAAATTTTGAAGCCGGTTTAGAACCGGTTGTTAAAGGGGTGGGCAAACTCCGGCCCGCACGCCACATCCTGCCCGCAGGACTGTCCTGTCAGGCCCGCCTGAGTTCCCGGCTGGGGAGGCTCCTCTGGCTGAGAATCCCTTTTTAATTTTCACTCACCTGGTGGTGCTCCGGCTCTTCGGAGGCGGGTCCTTCAGTGCCTCCGAAGACCCAGAGCGAGTGAAGGGCCCACCGCCGAGAAGACCCGGAGCGAGTGAAGGAACCGGTTCTTCAGATTTTGGCAGCTCATCACTGCATGGGGTGGGGTGGGGGGTTCACGAGCTGTCAGCCTCTACCCCAAATCCCGCTTTGCCTCCAGCATTTATAATGGTGTTAAATATATAAAAAGAGTGTTTTTAATGTATGGGGGGCGGGGTTGCACTCAGAGGTTTGCTGTGTGAAAGGGGTCACCAGTACAAAAGTCTGAGAACCCCTGCTCAATACCATTCCAGATGTTAGGTAAATATCTGGGATGTTCTACACCTATTACTTTTGTCTGTGTGTGCTTAAATCTAACAAACTGCAGTGTTAGACAAGAGCATGCTTTTGTGCATTTAATCCTTGATCAGACAGAATTTCTGTGTTCCTGTTGATTAATTCCTGACACAACCTGGAGTGAAATAGTTACGCTGCCCCTGCTGTGGCTTCTGAAAACCCCAGGTAACACTAGCATCGACAGAAACAGAAGCTGCAGGTGCCCAACACATCTCAGAATTCATGTTTGCTCAGTTTTTACTCAAGACTAAGTAGGAAGTTAACCTATTAACGAAACCCACAGCCCACAAAGTATGTTCTGTGTTGCTGTGGGTATCATGAGGCACAGTGCAGACTTACAGCACTATATAAAGAAAAAATAACTGTGCATTTATCTATCATTAAAATCCTACATAAATATATACAAACTAGCCACAGACCTCAGGCTCCTGGCAAATTGCCACTGAGGGCCTTGGCATTAAACAAGTTGCGCTCTAAGGACCTGATCTTGCTCCCACTGACATCAGTTTTGCCGCTGACCTCAACATGAGCAGGACTAGGCTTTAAGAGGCCACATGGAGGTGGCAGGAATACATGGGGGATAAGAAAGGAGGGAAAGAGCACAAGACAATGTGTTACAAGGAGGAAGAAAACAATGCTGCGTAGGGGGAAGAAGAGAAGAGTGGGGGGAAGAGGAGCAATCTATGGTGACTTTCAATTGCTCCTAAATTTTAAAATGTGTTCCAACAAATCCATCAGTCACATAAATCCACTGAACGAATATATTTTTGCTTCCTTAAAAGAAATTTTCCTCTTACTTTGGACTTGCCACAATAGTTCACTGGGTAAGAGACTAGTGAAAAAATGAATACGCACTGTCTTTCTGAAGATACCACTGGTGCTATATAAATATTCATAGATAATTCTTTTGGAGACCTCCTCAGGTGTCCCCACACCATGCAAACCTTTCATTGCCCATAGGCAGAACTGTTAATCTAATAAAGATGTTTGCAGAATGACACAATGTAAAACAGACATGTAATTTTTGTTGTAAATGTCAGTTTTATTAAGCTGATTATGAGAAACATCTTGATTTTTCTACCATTGCAAACAATGTTGATTATTAAGAACAGGAAGAGGAGTCTTTGGTATTTCATCAACCATAAAAAAATATCTTAAGACATAATTATGAAGAAATCCACTACATTCCCTTCGCATTCTGCTGTTTCCTGAGACCCTTGCTGATGAAATTGACTTACAATCTTCATGCATTATCCAGTTATGCTAAAATGTGCTTATACATACAAAGTAATCACATGTTTTTTGTTTTTGACATCAGTGACTTGGAAATATTGGGCCAAATTCTGCCCTTGGATGAGAATATCCAACTTTCATTGAAGTCAATGGGAGCCACAAATGCAACAAGGAGGGCAGGGCCGGTGGTGCCTTCACAAAAATTTCTGTCTTTGGCACAAGTGCTAGACCAACATTTTTGCCAAGCTATTTACATAAATGGTACTCCTACTCACATTATTAAAAAAGGCAGCAACAGCAGCAGCATCCCATTGTCCCAATATTTATTTAGGCTAAGCTAACTGGGTTCATAAGAATGAATAATTTGTCTCCAACTTAATACAATTGAGCTCTTCTTCCACTGTGTCTGAGTGGAATTTGCCCTTGATATGTGCATTTCAAAAATGAACCTAGTTAGTATACATTTAAATTTTGGCCATTACAGTTAGCTTTGGGCTTGTCTACATTTACAGTGCCGCTGTAGCACTTAGTGAAGATGCTACCTCACCGATGGGAGAGCTTCTCCCATTGGCACAGGTACTCCACCTTCCCGAGAGGCGGTAAAACAATTTCTGGAATAGACCTTGCCTAATTTTATATTTTTCTTACTACTTGAAGTTGACACCAACATGACAAAACCGTGGCACAACATCATTAAAATTAAGCAAAAAGAAAAGGAGTACTTGTGGCACCTTAGGGTCTACACTACGGAATAAGGTCGAATTTATAGAAGTCGGTCTTTTAGAAATCGGTTTTATATATTCGAGTGTGTGAGTCCCCACAGAAAATGCTCTAAGTGCATTAAGTGCATTAACTCGGCGGAGTGCTTCCACAGTACCGAGGCTAGAGTCGACTTCCGGAGCATTGCACTGTGGATAGCTATCCCACAGTTCCCGCAGTCTCCGCTGCCCATTGGAATTCTGGGTTGAGATCCCAATGCCTGATGGGGCTAAAACATTGTCACGGGTTGTTCTGGGTACATATCGTCAGGCCCCCATTCCCTCCCTCCCGCCGTGAAAGCAAGGGCAGACAATCGTTTCGCGCCTTTTTTCCTGAGTTACCTGTGCAGACGCCATACCACGGCAAGCATGGAGCCCGCTCAGGTAACCGTCACCCTATGTCTTCTGGGTGCTGGCAGACGTGGTACGGCATTGCTACACAGTAGCAGCAACCCATTGCCTTCTGGCAGCAGACGGTGCAGTATGACTGGTAGCCGTCCTCGTCGTGTCCAAGGTGCTCCTGGCCACGTCGGCTGGGAGCGCCTGGGCAGACATGGGCGCAGGGACTAAATTTGGAGTGACTTGACCAGGTCATTCTCTTTAGTCCTGCAGTCAGTCCTATTGAACCGTCTTATGGTAAGCAGGCAGGCGATACGGATTGCTAGCAGTCGTACTGTACCATCTTCTGCCGAGCAGCCATGAGATGTGGATGGCATGCAGTCCTTCTGCACTGTCTGCTGCCAGCCAAAGATGTAAAAGATAGATGGAGTGGATCAAAACAAGAAATAGACCAGATTTGTTTTGTACTCATTTGACTCCTCCCCTGTCTAGGGGACTCATTCCTCTAGGTCACACTGCAGTCACTCACAGAGAAGGTGCAGCGAGGTAAATCTAGCCATGTATCAACCAGAGGCCAGGCTAACCTCCTTGTTCCAATAAGAACAATAACTTAGGTGCACCATTTCTTATTGGAACCCTCCGTGAAGTCCTGCCTGAAATACTCCTTGATGTAAAGACACCCCCTTTCTTGATTTTAGCTCCCTGAAGCCAACCCTGTAAGCCGTGTCATCAGTCGCCCCTCCCTCCGTCAGAGCAACGGCAGACAATCGTTCCGCGCCTTTTTTCTGTGCGGACGCCATACCAAGGCAAGCATGGAGGCCGCTCAGCTCACTTTCGCAATTAGGAGCACATTAAACACCACACGCATTATCCAGCAGTATATGCAGCACCAGAATCTGGAAAAGCAATACCAGGCGAGGAGGCGACATCAGCGCGGTCACGTGAGTGATCAGGACATGGACACAGAGTTCTCTGAAAGCATGGGCCCTGCCAATGTATGCATCATGGTGCTAATGGGGCAGGTTCATGCTGTGGAATGCCGATTCTGGGCTCGGGAAACAAGCACAGACTGGTGGGACCGCATAGTGTTGCAGGTCTGGGACGATTCCCAGTGGCTGCGAAACTTTCGTATGCGTAGGGGCACTTTCATGGAACTTTGTGACTTGCTTTCCCCTGCCCTGAGGCGCATGAATACCAAGATGAGAGCAGCCCTCACAGTTGAGAAGTGAGTGGCGATAGCCCTGTGGAAGCTTGCAACGCCAGACAGCTACCGGTCAGTTGGGAATCAATTTGGAGTGGGCAAATCTACTGTTGGGGCTGGTGTGATGCAAGTAGCCCACACAATCAAAGATCTGCTGATATCAAGGGTAGTGACCCTGGGAAATGTGCAGGTCATAGTGTATGGCTTTGCTGCAATGGGATTCCCTAACTGTGGTGGGGCCATAGACGGAACCCATAACCCTATCTTGGCACCGGAGCACCAAGCCGCCGAGTACATAAACCGCAAGGGCTACTTTTCAATAGTGCTGCAAGCTCTGGTGGATCACAAGGGACGTTTCACAAACATCAACGTGGGATGGCCGGGAAACTACATGATGCTCGCATCTTCAGGAACTCTGGTCTGTTTCAAAAGCTGTAGGAAGGGACTTTATTCCCAGACCAGAAAATAACCGTTGGGGATGTTGAAATGCCTATATGTATCCTTGGGGACCCAGCCTACCCCTTAATGCCATAGCTCATGAAGCCGTACACAGGCAGCCTGGACAGTAGTCAGGAGCTGTTCAACTACAGGCTGAGCAAGTGCAGAATGGTGGTAGAATGTGCATTTGGACGTTTAAAGGCGCGCTGGCGCAGTTTACTGACTCGCTTAGACCTCAGCAAAACCAATATTCCCACTGTTATTACTGCTTGCTGTGCGCTCCACAATATCTGTGAGAGTAAGGGGGAGACGTTTATGGCGGGGTGGGAGGTTGAGGCAAATCGCCTGGCTGCTGGTTACGCGCAGCCAGACACCAGGGCAGTTAGAAGAGCACAGGAGGGCGCAGTACGCATCAGAGAAGCTTTGAAAACCAGTTTCATGACTGGCCAGGCTACGGTGTGAAAGTTCTGTTTGTTTCTCCTTGATGAACCCCCCCGCCCCTTGGTTCACTCTACTTCCCTGTAAGCTAACCACCCTCCCCTCCTCCCTTCAATCACCGCTTGCAGAGGCAATAAAGTCATTGTTGCTTCAGATTCATGCATTCTTTATTCATTCATCACACAAATAGGGGGATGACTACCAAGGTAGCCCAGGAGGGGTGGTGGAGGAGGGAAGGAAAATGCCACACAGCACTTTAAAAGTTTACAACTTTAAAATTTATTGAATGACAGCCTTCTTTTTTTTGGGCAATCTTCTGTGGTGGAGTGGCTGGTTGGCCGGAGGCCGCCCCACCACGTTCTTGGGCATCTGGGTGTGGAGGCTATGGAACTTGGGGAGGAGGGCGGTTGGTTACACAGGGGCTGTAGTGGCAGTCTGTGCTCCAGCTGCCTTTGCTGCAGCTCAACCATACACTGGAGCATATTGGTTTGGTCCTCCAGCAGCCTCAGCATTGAATCCTGCCTCCTCTCATCACGCTGCCGCCACATTTGAGCTTCAGCCCTGTCTTCAGCCCGCCACTTACTCTCTTCAGCCCGCCACTTACTCTCTTCAGCCCGCCACCTCTCCTCCCGGTCATTTTGTGCTTTCCTGCACTCTGACGTTATTTGCCTCCACGCATTCGTCTGTGCTCTGTCAGTGTGGGAGGACAGCATGAGCTCAGAGAACATTTCATCGCGAGTGCGGTTTTTTTTCTTTCTAAGCTTCACTAGCCTCTGGGAAGGAGAAGATCCTGTGATCATTGAAACACATGAAGCTGGTGGAGAAAAAAAAAGGGACAGCGGTATTTAAAAAGACACATTTTATAAAACAGTGGCTACACTCTTTCAGGGTAAACCTTGCTGTTAACATTACATACATAGCACATGTGCTTTCATTACAAGGTCGTATTTTGCCTCCCCCCACCGCGTGGCTACCCCCTCAACCTTCCCCCCTCCCTGTGGCTAAGAGCGGGGAACATTTCTGTTTAGCCACAGGCAAACAGCCCAGCAGGAATGGACTCCTCTGAGTGTCCTCTGAAGAAAAGCACTCTATTTCAACCAGGTGACCATGAATTATATCTCACTCTCCTGAGGATAACACAGAGAGATAAAGAACGGATGTTGTTTGAACGCCAGCAAACATACACTGCAATGCTTTGTTGTACAATGATTCCCGAGTACGTGTTACTGGCCTGGAGTGGTAAAGTGTCCTACCATGAAGGACGCAATAAGGCTGCCCTCCCCAGAAACCTTTTGCAAAGGCTTTGGGAGTACATCCAGGAGAACCGCGAATGCCAGGGCAAACTAATCCTTTCACATGCTTGCTTTTAAACCATGTATAGTATTTGAAAAGGTACACTCACCAGAGGTCCCTTCTCCGCCTGCTGGGTCCAGGAGGCAGCCTTGGGTGGGTTCAGGGGGTACTGGCTCCAGGTCCAGGGTGAGAAACAGTTCCTGGCTGTCGGGAAAACCGGTTTCTCTGCTTGCTTGCTGTGAGCTATCTACAACCTCATCATCATCATCATCTTCTTCGTCCCCAAAACCTGCTTCCGTATTGCTTCCATCTCCATTGAAGGAGTCAAACAACACGGCTGGGGTAATGGTGGCTGAACCCCCTAAAATGGCATGCAGCTCATCATAGAAGCAGCATGTTTGGGGCTCTGACCCGGAGCGGCCGTTCACCTCTCTGGTTTTCTGGTAGGCTTGCCTCAGCTACTTCAGTTTCATGCGGCACTGCTTCGGGTCCCTGTTATGGCCTCTGTCTTTCATACCCTGGGAAATTTTGACAAAGGTTTTGGCATTTCGAAAACTGGAACGGAGTTCTGATAGCACGGATTCCTCTCCCCAAACAGCGATCAGATCCCGTTCCTCCTGTTCGGTCCATGCTGGAGCTCTTTTGCGATTCTGGGACTCCATCATGGTCACCTCTGCTGATCAGCTCTGCATGGTCACCTGCAGCTTGCCACGCTGGCCAAACAGGAAATGAGATTCAAAAGTTCGCGGTTCTTTTCCTGCCTACCTGGCCAGTGCATCTGAGTTGAGAGTGCTGTCCACAGCGGTCACAATGGAGCACTCTGGGATAGCTCCCAGAGGCCAATACCGTCGAATTGTGTCCACAGTACCCCAAATTCGAGCCGGCAAGGCCGATTTAAGCACTAATCCACTTGTCAGGGGTGGAGTAAGGAAATCTATTTTAAGAGCCCTTTAAGTCGAAATAAAGGGCTTCATCGTGTGGATGGGTGCAGGTTTACATCGATTTAATGCTGCTAAATTCGACCTAAAGTCCTAGTGTAGACCAGGGCCTAGAGACTAACCAATTTATTTGAGCATAAGCTTTCGTGAGCTACAGCTCATTTCATGGGAAAAAAAAAAAAGGAATGCATCCGATGAAGTGAGCTGTAGCTAACGAAAAGCTTATGCTCAAATAAATTGGTTAGTCTCTAAGGTGCCACAAGTCCTCCTTTTCTTTTTGCAAATACAGACTAACATGGCTGCTACTCTGAATCCTGTCATTATGCAAGGCACTGCATTTAGCCGTATGGAGTGGAAATCTATCAACTTCATCAGATGCATTCCTTTTTTTTTTCATGAAGTTGATAGATTTCCACTCCATACGGCTAAATGCAGTGCCTTGCCTAATGACAGGTTTCAGAGTAGCAGCCGTGTTAGTCTGTATTCGCAAAAAGAAAAGGAGGACTTGTGGCACCTTAGAGACTAACCAATTTATTTGAGCATAAGCTTTCGTGAGCTACAGCTCACTTCATCAGATGCATCAAGTACTCCTTTTCTTTTTGCGAATACAGATTAACACGGCTGCTACTCTGAAACCCATTAAAATTAAAGTATTTAAGAAAAGAAGGGACAAGTTCTAGCTAATAGCAGATAACTGCTTTCCTGAAGAAAAGTCACCAGCCCTCTAAGGCAGAAATCTGAACCAAGAACAATAAAGAAAATATTTTGCCCTTAATCTGTAATACAGAACAGTTCATTCACTGCCCCTACATTTTCCAAACCAGTAAATAGTCTTACAAAATGTTGTGACAAGGAACTCTTTGAGTTCTTTGCTTTTATTTGTTTCATGGGTTGTTTTGGTGCATTCTGTCATTTTCCACTGCTTAAACAGGACAAAATTTCAAGTAGTCCAAAAACCTCCATGTAGCATCACAGAGGAAAAAAAAAACCAAGCAAACGTTTACCATAGAGTTTACTAACAGTAATAGCTGAAACCTTCCCCACTCACCCCCCAAAAAGCAACTAAATATACAATTTGTCATGTGTATGTCAGGAATTTGGGGCATTTGTTTTGTTTTCCTCTTTGGAAAATCCGTTGTTAATTTTTGTAAAAGACATGATCTTAGCATCAGAATTGCTTTAAGGCAAAAGAAAGACAGCTTTAAAAACAACATTGATTTAATTAACTACTTCAAAGCCACATGCCAATTCAAGCCCAGCACAGGACTTGCCATGTACCTAGTATAGTCATTTACAAGTGGATGTAAAATGCTGCCAAATTAGAAAGACTGTGTTTTACAATCACTTTGGACTCACTGTTCCCTGATAGACATTAATACACGAGAGGCAGGGCACCAGAGAATCAGGGTCTCTACAATTCAGGCAATGAAATTGAAGCATGAATCACATGACTGAAAGAGGTTAACACATTTGAAGAATGACACTCTAAAATATCAAATAAAGTGGCATTTCATTTATCTTGATTAAAATTTGAGGTCTGATTCTCCTCTCCACTTACATCACTGTAAATCAGGAGTAATTCCAATGAAGTCAGTGAAATTAACCCTGGTGTAAAAGTCAGTTAAGTGAGAAGAGAAGCAGAACCCAGGACTCTTTTGAATGTGAAATAGCTCTCAGGTGAGCCACAAAGTGTATCCTCTTGGTTGTTTCACACAAGAATTGAGTTTTGACTTCTTTACATCCAGCCTCCACCATATGGTTATTCACTCTCCCACAAGACCGAAAAAAAAACAACAACTGTCTTTAGACTGTCAGAGAAAAACAAAAGTGGGGGAAAGTGGGTGGTTAGTGTTTTGGGTTTGGGTGGTTTTTTTGCTTTTGTATTTAAAGGCCTGGTAGCTTCCCCCACTCACTAAAAAAGATTCCTTTACTTTACAATATCAGATATGTCAAACCTCTTCCCTATTTCTGCTGGAGGTCTCAGTTAGAGGAGCCCAGAATGTAAATGAGGAGCGATCTGAGAGTTCAGTTGTGGGGTTACCACAAGTTCTGCACCAGGGATTGCAGGTAGCTGTGCTGCCCTTAGAGCAGAGACCAGACTACGACTCTGACAATCTCTGTTCAGTCCCTAAATCCTCCTTTGATTCGGTGGGAAGTAATCTGCTACTGATTTGTCAGAGAGACAAAGGAGGATGAGGTAATAGCTATTATTGGACCAACTCCTTGGAGTTCAAGAAGATCATCCAATAAAAGGTATGACCTCACCCACCTTGTCTCTCTAATATCCTGGGGCCAACCTGGCTACAACTACACTGCATACTGATTTGTCAGTCACACACTTTCAAGCCAGAAGATGCCATTGTGGTAACCTATTATGACCTTACTTCTCCCGCTGCACTGGCAGGCACATTTTAAGCAGAATCAAGGCTGAGCCCACTCCCTGCCTCTGATTGCCATCCCCCCAGCCTCCTGTGGAGAGTAGTGGGTGGGGAGACAGGGGAGTAGCCCCTGCTAAGATATGGTAGCCTGTCCCCATGGCTGGCAGCACTGCCAACAATCTCCACAGCACTGCACACTATGGCCTCACTGTCTTCCACATATCCCTCCTGCCCCCACCCTGCCACCATACAACCCGACTAACTCTGGAGGTTTCAAAGGGTCTTGTGTGAAGCTGCAATAGCAGCTCTACCCAGTGTCTGTATCAGGGGAATTCTCCCCTGGCCAGCTAAGAGGCTTTCTCCCTCTCCCTCACAGCATGCCGGAGCCGGGTGGGGGGGAAAAAAGAGAGATAGGAGATGGAATCCCTCCCATTGTTCCTGAAGCTGCTATTATTACTAACTTCAGCCAGACAAGTAAACAAAGGGACATATACTGACGCCAACAAAACTAAATATATAGCAAGATATAATACTGGCCAAATTGAGAGCAATGACAAAATGTTTGCAGGTGGGGGAGGAATTGTATTCTCAAGTTTCTATTATAAGAAAGAAGAGTTAAAAATTAAAACTCTAGTCAATAGTTTTCTCTTAAGTCTCAAACCAAAGCCTGCTTGAGTCAATGGGATCCTTGCACTTACTTCAGTGGACTTTAAATTGGGCCATAATTGCTTTAATCCAATCTTGAAAGATAACCAGTGCTCAAGTGCACTGTAGTAACTACAGATGGTTGAGAAATTGGGACATTATTCACAAACCTTTTCTTTTTTCAATAAAAAATGAAATTCAATTTTGTTTTACCAGTTCCATAACTAGTTGGAAAAGGGGATGAATTCTTTGCAAATATTTTGGAAAAAAAAATTGTTCTTTAAGCAAAAACTTTCATAATCTGAACAATTTTGACCAGCTCTAGTTTTAATTGCTTGAAATACGTAAGGATGAAATATGCACACAGCCAGCAGTCCACAGCATGTGATGGAAGGCTCCCAATACAGCAGAACCGCCGTGGTTCCACAATGGAGAGGGAAAGTTGCTACAGAACAGGCATACACACTATGCCTGGCAGAGGATAGTTCAGTGCCAACTTTTTGTATACCTGAGCAATAGTACAAAGCTGTGGGCAGCTGGTGCAAGATCCCACAGGAAGGTATACAAGCGATGAAGTGCTTCTGCAGGTCTGGGATGGGGGCCTGCCCCCCAATCCCTGAATTTCTCTCACATGCAAAACCCATTTATTGCTAGTTTTCTGAATTTCACCCTCAGTACGTTTCGTGTTTATCCAAGAATTAAATGTGAGCTGCCTTCTTTTATGGCAATTTTAAGATAAAAGTTACACTTCTGGTTAAGTATCAGAGGGGTAGCTGTGTTAGTAAGAGATTATTCCAATGTAAGTAATGAAAAATGACAGACTACTGTTTCCAATTCTGGGCATGTTTACAATGTAGTGTCAAAACAAAGAGGCATCTGCAGTTTACATTTAGAAAATGTCAGAAATTTTACTTCAATAATTTGTGCCTGTTTTAACATTTTTTGATAAACCAGTAACTGCATTGTGGTGAATGTATGAGCATACCCTAACAGTTACTTAATGCTGCTATGAATTCGCAGCTAAGTTATTTGAATTAAAGGATAAATAGCAAAACTCCTCTCTCCTAAATTTCTTCTAATACAAAAATGATTTAGATTAGCTCCTATACAAAGATAGCATTGTGCCATTTTGTTCGCCATTGTTTCAGCTTCAAGAATATTGTATTTAATTATTAAATGGGACTATTAAGTTTTATAACTTCAATAGTCTAATATATAGGTGATTATATATATATATGTTAATCAGAGTTGTTCAAAGAAAATGCGAGTTGCTCCATCTACATTTCTTGATTGGTCAAGCCAAAGCAAATTAGCATTCACAGCCTGTCTTTCTCTAACAGGCTTTCAAGTTACAAATAATTTGTAATTCAAAAAAGACTTTTGGTCAATAGATTCTGAGCATGCAAAACATGTTTGGCACTTAAAAATTCCAAGACCTGTTGAACACAACTTATTAGTTCACATTTTCTTTATTCCTGTTATGTTCCAGTGTAAAATAAGAAGGCTGTGTGATTTGATAGAAGTGGGAATTTTTATTAGCAATTCAGTTCAGAATAAGTTTATTGCTAATATATGAGGAAATCTTAACCTAAGTTGACCATAAATCCTTATTTTGGCTCCAAATGATGTAATGTCCTTATGGTTTAACAAAGGGGAAAGATCTTGCAAAAAATTCGTATGCAGATTTGAAAAATACCAGTCACCACTGAAGACTTGATATCTGTCTTTACAGCTAACCGTAGGTACAGCTATTGTAATATTCTTACTTCAGTAATTGATGCTACAAGTTTCAAGCTGATTTACTCATTTACATTCTATATTTCATTGTTAGATAACACTGAATTACTACACTTGACTGCATTCCTTAAAATTATGTTTTATGGGCATTCCTTAGCAAATACCAAACTATTAGTTTATAACTAGTTAAATATATAATAGTTTGTCATTTTAAAAAAGCAAAGGTTCACTAAAATGATACTCCCCCCCCCTTTGTTATATATCGAAGTAATTTAGTTATTTTTACTATTCTGGTATTTTTAGGATGTAAGAATTCTCTGTACATGTTTTGATGAGGGGTAAAATAAGTGTTTCATTGTTGGTTTGCCTGCACTTACTCTACTTTTCTATATGAAAGTTTTGAAAAAACTTCAAAGAAACTTCCAGTAAAAAGGAAAATCCACTCTCCCCCACCCTCCGCCCCCCCAACACCTGCTTTTCAGTTCAAGATAGAGAAAGGAATAGGGAAAGAAGATAGGAGGATAGGACTGGAAACAGGGGAGATGGGAGGGGAGAGAAGGAGGGGATATATGGAAAAGAAATAAGTGAACTTTTCAAAGAGGACTAGATAAGAGTTCATCATCAAACTGCTAATACATGTCAGAAAGAGCCACATGGATCGTTAGTTCAGCAGGCAAGCACAGTGTAAATTTACATCCAATTTACCACAAACTAAATGTTCATGTAGACAAGACCCTAAACTGACCCATTCCTTTACTTCTCCAGAATATAATTTACAGCCTTAAGAAAAGGAGTACTTGTGGCACCTTAGAGACTAACAAATTTATTCGTGAGCTACAGCTCACTTATGCTCAAATAAATTTGTTAGTCTCTAAGGTGCCACAAGTACTCCTTTTCTTTTTGCGAATACAGACTAACATGGCTGCTACTCTGAAACCTGTCATTTACAGCCTTGTAATTCCACTGATTCAATTAAGTTATTTCTGATTTTCAAGGGTATAACTAAGATCACAACCAGACTCTAATCTGGGCTTCTAATTTAGGGTCTGATTCTGCTACCACTCAGCTAGGTAGGATGTAGGGTTGCCATATGTCCCTGAAAACCAGGAGTGTCTCCATTTTAAGGGCCCGTTCCATTGTCCCCCATCAGTGTTTTGTCTCAGCTTTTTTAAACCCTCACAGCTCCCATGAACCCTTATGTGCAACAAGACAGCACAACAAATAAATAGTTAAAATTTTCCATGGAAAGGAGACACTGTTTGTGAAAAATATTGTGTTGAAAACTCCAATTTTCATCAAAAAAAGTGTTTGACCAGCCCTAGTGGACAATCTCTTCCCCTCAAGCCTCCACTGAGCAAACCTCCCTAACAATCACAGAATCAGAAAAGTGTAGGACTGGAAGGGACCTTGATAGGTCATCTAGTCCAGTTGCCTGCACTAAGGCAGGACTAAGTATCGTCTAGACAATCCCTGACAAGTTTCTTGTCCACTGTTCTTAAAAAACTTCCAATGATGGAGATTCCACAACCTCCCCAAACCATCCTCTGTGTGCGCACCATGACAGATGCCATGATTTTTCCACTTAGAAAAGTTGGTCATCTTAAGTCAATACCAAAACCCTAATTGACTTCAACAAGAGCAGGACCAGGACCTTCATTCTTTCAACAGAAACTGACACTTGAAAGTGGGGGGACAAGGGAACCTATGCAGCAGGGATGAACCTTTTCATTGTGAAATGTACCTGGCCTTTGGGACTGGAAGAGATTTTCCTGAATCTAATACATTCTGCCGTTTGTGTTCATAAAAGGGGCAAAAAGGCTTCGTATTAAGTTACAAATGTCCACATCTCATTGATCTTCCATTCCACCCCCATCCCCCCACCACACAGCTACTCTGTCTTCTTTCCCCCAACTTCCGAGGCACAAGTGACACCTCTTGTTAGCACATCTCAATATGCACCGTGGATGTGGGGAAAATACTTTGAGGCAAGATTTACAATGATGTACAGACAGAAAGAAAATTAGTGTGGATGTGGGGTAAAGCTATAACCAACCTGCACCTGAAACTCCCTGGCTATTCTGGACTCACTGCACTCCTAATACTTAGAATACTGCTATCCCATTGTTTCTACTACTAATGGTTCAGTTATCTAGCATACACAAGGCCAGCTACTCCATACAGGTTTCAGAGTAGCAGCCATGTTAGTCTGAATCCATAAAAAGAAAAGGAGTACTTGTGGCACCTTAGAGACTAACAAATTTTTTTGAGCATAAGTGACCTGTAGCTCACGAAAGCTTATGCTCAAATAAATTTGTTAGTCTCTAAGGTGCCACAAGTACTCCTTTCCTTTCTAATCCATACAGTATGTTATGTGATGCTTCTAAGAGTACTCAGGGTTGTGAGGCACCTCGCTACCACCTGCCCTTAGAGTGAGGGAGTCTGTCTGTGCCTGCTGTGGATCACTTCCCTGAATCCACCAGCCTCTGGCAACACAAGCACTCCCTTGTGGCCTTCGCAGGCCTCACTCTCTCTGTACAGGCTAACGATACACACTCACCAACCCCTAAGTCCTTCAAGCATCCCTCTGAAGTAGTCTGTAGTTCCACTGAACACTTCCAAAACTTTCAGATTCTCTAATCCTAAAGCAAGAGTACATACCAGCTTGTACAATTCAACTCAGGATCACCACTCTACTTAACACACAGCACTTTAGATAGATCAAGAATAAGTTTATTATCTCAGAACAGGTTTCAGAGTAACAGCCGTGTTAGTCTGTATTCGCAAAAAGAAAAGGAGTACTTGTGGCACCTTAGAGACTAACCAATTTATTTGAGCATGAGCTTTCGTGAGCTACAGCTCACTTCATCGGATGCATACCGTGGAAACTGCAGCAGACTTTATATACACACAGAGATCATAAAACAATACCTCCTCCCACCCCACTGTCCTGCTGGTAATAGCTTATCTAAAGTGATCATCAAGTTGGGCCATTTCCAGCACAAATCCAGGTTTTCTCACCCTCTACCTCCCCCCCCACACACACACACAAACTGGAGAGTGAGTTTGTGTGTGGGGGGGTGGAGGGTGAGAAAACCTGGATTTGTGCTGGAAATGGCCCAACTTGATGATCACTTTAGATAAGCTATTACCAGCAGGACAGTGGGGTGGGAGGAGGTATTGTTTTATGATCTCTGTGTGTATATAAAGTCTGCTGCAGTTTCCACGGTATGCATCCGATGAAGTGAGCTGTAGCTCACGAAAGCTCATGCTCAAATAAATTGGTTAGTCTCTAAGGTGCCACAAGTACTCCTTTTCTTTTTATCTCAGAACAGAGATTCAAGTAATAGAAAGGAAGAATATTGGAAACAGATACATATAAACCAAAATTGTAACATGCTTTCTAGTGCCTAAACTGAACTCACAAGGCATTCCTCTATCTCTTGCAAAGTATCTTACCACAAATCCTTTTCCCAGCATTTTCAGCCAGGTTGGCTGAGATTCCTAATTTCATAAAATCAACGCCCGCTGGCAGCTTGTCCTCATTGGTTGAAGGATAATTGAGTGTTCATCCACACCCAGATATAGTTCCAAAAAGTTGTATTCCTAAAGAGGATCCCCCTGCTGTTTGTGTTTCCTCCTGCAACCCCCAGGATCTATTGATTAGCATTTGGATCAGGCTGTAAATGGGTATCCATTGTGAACCATACAATACCCAATTTGCACATGACCAGCCATAGATAAGCGTCTTTTCCTCCGTGCCTGATAGTAGTATGTGGATCACCTTTTGGTGACCTGTCTTAATTCGTAGACCTAGAGAACATATTTTTAGTATATATACAGATAACTCTTCACATTTTCCAGACACATTTTGCAATGATCATGACAACCAATGTGATAGGCTTTCAGTAGAGATCTCACATGTCATTCTTTGGTGGACTAGTATGTAGATACCAGACCCAGGGGATCCTGAAACCCTTATGTGCCCCTGTGTCCTCTGCCAGTTGGTATCAAGAGATCCTTGGGTCACATATTATTACAGCACAAAGAGCTTTCATTTAACTAAAATTATTTTTTATTTAAATGTTACATAACAGCAACAAGAGCACGCTGTAAGCAACAGCTAGCCATGCTTTGTTCTGTACCCTGTAGTTTAGGCCCTGCCTTCCAAAACAGAGGATAACTTTTACTGTCTGCTACCATCTCCCGCAATCTTACATACCAATTGCAACACAGGGCAGAACTGTGTGGGTATAGGAGACTGGTGGGAGATTCTGTTTTGAAATTAGTTAATTTTCCATGTAAAATATTTTCTGATTAATAGGAAGACTTCAATCAGTTGCAAATCAGGTAATGGTAGGCTGTTTTATGAATCTGTAGGATTTTGAAAAGCCAACAGCAAACATATGAAATATCCTAACACATTTGGATCTTTGGATATATTCCTATTGAAGTACTTATTTTACAGCTGTAATTTACTTTGTGCACTAATGAACTGAACAGTTTTATCGCTATTCTTATTTAATTTTTTTTCCCTTATTTACTGTATTTTGTCCTCTAGGCCACAGATGTTGAGGTTGTTCACCCATCTTGTGTGATGAGAAAAAATGTCATAGAAGTGGGAAACAACAACAAGAATTTTTAGAATATTTATAGGTATTGAATGTTATTCTACAGAAGTAATGTATTTTTAAAAACAATCTTTTTAAAGAAACCTTAGAAGTAAATCAGATTTGTTACGCTTCCAGATCAGTTAATTGTTTTTTTCATGTCTATTATCTGTTTTAATCATATAAACTCATTATGCTTGTATAAGAAATAAAGTTTGATTTGAAAATTAAAGGCTCATTTAAAATCTATATTTCAGTGCAATTCAATATTTAAATGAATTATATTACTAATTTTCTGATCCACACAATGTGTTTTATCAACTGTCATGATTTCATCAGACATAGCATCTACTGATAAGTAAATCCATCAGTCAATGAGTTGGTAGCCAACATTACACACTATTTCATTGTGTAACCTCCTTTATATGCTAATTACAAAAGCACAATGGCCTCTACAGATGGCTTTTGATGATAATTGTTTCCTCATTGCAACTGTCATAAGAAGTATTAGAATTGAGCTGGCAGCTGATGGAACACCCAGACAGAGCAGTATTAATTTCAGACAGATTTATAAACAAAGTCATGATGAGTTAAGAACAAAACCCCAAAGTGCAATCATTGTTTTCAGTCACAACATGAAATCAAGTTTATTCCAACTTGCTGGATGACACTCATACTGTGGTTTATTTGTCTCTTGCATGTCATTTAACAGGTACATGAGCGACATATTGCTATGGAAGACCAACGTAATACGATATAATATTTACAGGTGTCATCCAATATAATAAGAGTAAAGTATTTGCATAATTATGAACCAGTTCTTGTATCTTTTGTACATTCTACGTCCCAAAATAGCAAATACTATACAGTTGACTGCAGAAATTTTCTGAAGGTAATGCCCACCATTAGAAAGTCAACATCTGCTATCAGTTACCACACAGAGGTTTAGGAGATAAAGGTGGCGTCCCAGATACTGCCATGTGGTATCTGTCGGCAAGAGCTCACTTTTTACTGTCAGTCACTGTAGGTGTTTGATACGATCACCACAAGGAATGTCTATAGAAGATCAGTATGAACTAGTAATTAAATTTAAAATACCACAATGGCAATTATTAGTAATTGGGGAAACTGCTTCTGATCTAATAACTTTGTTTGACATTGTTTTAACTGTATTTACTCCAGTGGATAGATTTCTTGGTGTGAGAGGAGAATCAAGCCCTTTATCTTTACCTAATTAAAGTGCTGCAAGAGCTAAATATGACAAACTTATTTCACACCTATATTCTATACCAGCATAATTTATCTCCGAAAGGAAAGAAACAAGATCTGTCTCCATGCTCATTTAATCCAGGGCCTAATTTTAGCCAAGTGAATAGATACAATACATTGTGAAGAACTAATTATTCCACAATTAATCATCATTATATCAGCTATTACTTTATATAAAACCTTTTATGATATTTCAACTAGGACATCATCCTTTTTTCCATATAGTAGAAAGAAATATAACTGACATTACATATAAATATGTGTGTGTTTGTGTTAGGATAACTTGCTATATAGAATTGTGGTTCCTCCAACACTGCATATAGTGGGCTGTCACAGGGCCCAGACTCAGCCGGCACTGCCTGCTGCTGGTCATCAGGGAATTAGCATCCAGCCTCCAGAGCACCTCCTTCAGGCCAGTGTCTTGCCTTGCTGCTGGCTCCCGTGTCCCTCCCAGGACCCCAGTGCCCCTGTCGCTGGGTGCTTCCTCCTGGCAGTACCCCACAGTTCTGGATCTTCCCCTCCCAGGAGAACACCCTACCCACTATCCCTACCTCACCTCAGTCAGAGGCTCCTGCCAGTCACCAGCTAGTCCCCATGCCCTGGGGCAGACTACAGTATGAGCCACTCATCACAGGCAAGGCTGGGTTTGGACCTGCTGCCTCTGTCTATCCGTGGCTGCCCCTGCAGCCCCCATACCTAATAGACCTTACCAGGCCCGCAGCCTGGGGCCTTCCTAGGCCGGAGCTCCCAGGCTCCCTTGGCCTTTCCTCAGCCCTACTCCAAACTAGGTCCTCTATTCTGGTCTCTGCAGCCAGGTCCCTCCCTCTCAGAGCTAGAGAGAGAGTGCTTATCTGTTCCTGGCTTCCCTGGCTTTGATAAGGCCCCATGGGTCTGTTTGGGGTGTGGCCCCCAGCTGCGGCTGCTCTGCCAATCAGCCCAGATCTTCCCCTGCCCCAGCCCTCTCCCAGGGCTATCTTAAACCTCTCTGGGCCCTTGCGGGTGTCCACCCCGCTACATGAGCCAGATTCACTATTGCATTACTCTAGTTTATAATGGCATAATTCCACTAAAATGCGATATGATTTTGAATGAAAAATGCAGATTTCAATGGTAATTCAATAAGTGTAAAACTGGAATAACAGAATGGTGAATTAGGCCCATTATATGTAATGTTAGAGGAACCCAGATCTATATAGCAAGTTTTTCCAATTGTTTGTGGTACAAATCAAGAATATAAACCATATTTTTCCAGATAGTCTTCTATTGCCTTACCATCTGCCCTGATACATAATATATTTTCTTAAACCATAATTCCCCTGCCCCACCTCACATACAGCTCATGTGTGCCATCAAACCTCTGCTGTTTAGTCCACTATATAATTTGCACTATCATCAAACTGGAAATTTTAAAGGGATATGGTCAGTCCAAGAAATAACTACAAGCTTTTTTCATCCTGACCACAATAAAGCAATCAACCCATTAAAATCAGGACTGCGACTTCATAGCTGAGCAGCCCTTTAACCAGGACTGAATTTTGTTACTATTATGATCCTACCCATGACATTTGTGCACACTCATTTCATCCCTCTCTCCTTTCCCCAATGTGCACAGGACCCTAAGAGGCAGTCTTGCATTGACAGGGACACTTAGCAGTGACACTGGACAGCAGGCTTTGTCTATATCCACTGGATAGTTTATCCTACAATGACAGTGATTGCACCTAGATTACATTTGTCTCTTTAAATCACATCTACAGCTCTCTTTTCCAAGTGGACAGCTACTGACAAGTATAACCTTTTCGTTCCACGCATCAGCGCTTAGAAACTCACTGACCCAAGGATGCCCCCAGGAATGAAATGCCTGTCTCACTGAACACAAATACTTTGCAATTCTATAGCACAACCAGGGATCTCAATGTGTTTTACAAACTTTAAGGAACCAACCCTATGAGGTCAGTATGATTCCCATTTTACAGATGGGGAAACTAAAGAACAGGGAGGATAAGCGGCTTGCACTAACAATCAATGGCAGAGCAAGAAATAGAACCCAGATCTCCTAATCCTATATAAGATCATTATTATTCCCTCAGGGTGAAAGTCACCCCTGTATGGTGAGATAGCACAAGGAACTATATGGCACTTAAATCCACGTATGTATCTAAAATGCTGCTTAAGTGGGACTTAAATTATGTATAGATATTGTGCTGTCTCTCTGGCCAACAGTGAATTTCACCCTTGCTGCATACAGATTTTTATTAGCTGCCATATCCTCCATAATTATGATACATAAAATAGAAATAAATCTTTCAAGATGTATCTATAATCAAGTATTTCATTCATTTCTTACAAGGATCGTAATCATGAGCTTCTTATCTGTCTTTTCCTCCAGATACACAGGACTACTTTAAACCATATATGTCTGTATTATTAAGCCACTCCTTCAAAATGGACTAAGAAGACTATAGATACATATTTTTGGTCGACTAGTGGTAATTAGCTAGAAAAGTTTCATGAGTAGGTTTTCCTCAAGTTGAATTGAACTCTAATCAATGATTA